>NW_016828557.1:6107-13164 GCF_001698545.2 Rhinopithecus bieti | reverse complement strand
ATATATAATAAAATATATCTATAGATATATATAGATATATTTGGGGGGGTGATTTATTAAGAGAATTGGCTTACATTATTATGGAGACTGAAAAGTCCCATAATAGACTAGAGAACCAGGGAAGTCAGTAGTATGACTCAGTAAGTCCAAGTCTGAAAGCCTCACAATCAGCCCCAGAATCAAGGGTAGGGATATGGGCACTGGTGTAAGTCCTAGGGTCCAAAGGCCAGAGAGCCTGGAGTTCTGATGTCCAAGGGCAAGAGAAGAAAGTTGTCCCACCTCTACAAGAGAGAGAACAAATTTACATTTCCTCCTCCATTCTGTTCCATTTTGGCCCCCAGCTAGTAGGATGATGCCTACCCACACTGAGGGTTGACCTTGTCCACTCAGTCTACCAACTCAAACACTAATCTCCTCCAGAAATACCCTCACAGACACACCTAGGAATAATGATTTACCAGGTATGTAGGTATCCCTTAATTCAGTCACGTTGACATCTAAAATTAACCATCACAGTCCCTTAGGAAACAAAATCATCCTGGCTGACACCACTGACAAAGGACATTTGTAAATGTGTGTGGATGTTTTTGACTGTCACAGTGATGGAGAGGTATATTACTGGTATTTAGTAAAAAGGTGTATGTGTGCGTCTATGTTTGCTCCACTGGAAGTAGTAGAATAACTTCCTTCTGAATGCAAATTTCCAAAACTGACCAAGGTCTGAGGTGGAAGAAGAGGATAAGTTTTAGATCACATGTAAGAAAAAAATTTTTACTTAGATTAGATTGAGTTTGTGATATCTAAAATATATTTTAATGAATAACTGAAAATTACCAAGAAGCTATGAGATCTATCCAGCATGTCACTCAGGAGCAAGAAATGTGCAACAAAGCATGCTTGAAGGAAAGTAGTAAAAGACAGATAAAGTTGATTATTGTATTAATAAAATCCGACCCATTTGACACCTTAGTTATATAAAAGAAGACCAGAATATACAAACTGAATGAACTCACAATGTTCTAGAAAAGATGGACAAATATAAAAAGACAAATCTTTGTAAAATTAGCTAATTTCAAAATCAAATAAAGAATTCTATAGACATGATGCAAAACAATCACTTACGTATAGAAATAAGAACTCAGGTAAAGGACTTTGACAGCTCTGGATGCCCAGAAAGGCGGCAATGCAGCTGATGACATTATGCCAAGACATACTCCCAGCTGGGCGGCAGCTGTAGTGTTAGCTTTGGCTACAGCAGTAGCCACTGCTGGTAGCCGGCAGATGGAAGGAAGGTGGTTGTACAGCCCCGCTGGTGGACCATGGGGCCAAGTTCCGGCCCTGCTCAGGGGCCAAGTCAGCAGTGCCTTCATCACAGCTAGGCAGCACTCTCCATCTGGGCTCGTGCCCCAGCTGCTGCCACCGACAGCCACCCAGAGAAGTTGGCATCCGAACTGGATGCATACAGAGCCCTGGACCCCAGCACCATGTCAACCCAAGAGGAACTGGCTCCCTGTGTCCTGCCTCTCTGGGAGCTCCACCTGGGCAGCTAAAGAAGTGGTTAGATGATGGACGATTGGAAGCAGCTGTGGTCTGTGGCGCTCATGGAGAGGAATGAAAGGAATGAGTCAATTCAACACGTGCACCTGAGATATCTGGGTTTTTGCATTGGGAATGACTAGGCAAACAGCTCGACCCATGGACAGCGAAGAGGGTGGAGGGTGGAGCAACAGCCAACCTGGAAGTGGCACGGAGCCAAGGGAACTCCCACCCCCACCCAAGGGAAGCAGTGAGTGATCATGGGACCCCACCTGGGAACCTATGCTTCTCTTATTTGATCTTTGCAACCTGTGAATTAGTAGATCTCCTGTGAACCCACACCACTAGGGCCTTGGGTCTGATCAACAGAGTGGGGTTGAGTTTTGGCAGAGTGGCCACTCAGGCACACCCAGGAGTTTTGCATACATACCTGGGATCCATAGCAAGGTGGGAGATCCATCTGTGTATGTTTCTAGGAAAAGGGCCGAGTCCAGGGAGCCAAGGGGCATCATTCTGTGGGCCCCACTTGCATGGTGCCTCGTGGATTGAGACCACTGGCTTGGAATTCAGCCCTCTGCCACCAGCCTGCTGGAGACTGCCTGAGTTGGGACTAAGTGCCCAGGGGGAGGGGCAGCCACCTTCTGCTATTCAGTAGACTCAGTCATTTCAGCCTGCTGCCTTTGAAGAATACAGGCAGTCTGGATGAGGAAGGGTTTCCCACAGTGCAGCAGAGCAGCATTGCCAGACTGTGGCCAGACTGCTTCTTTAAGCAGAACACTAACTCCTCACTGGGCAAGACCTCTCTGTGGGGGCTTAACTTACCACCCCTACCCCTGCAGCAAGGGGTATACAGACAGAGCTCTGATCTCTCCCTGGGACAAAGCTCCTAGGGGGAGGGGCATTTGCCATCTCTGCAGTTCAGTAGACTCAGCCTTTTCAGTCAGCCAGCTCTGGAGAATACCAATAGTCTCCATGAGGAAGGGTCTCCCCCATTGCAGCACACCTGTTCTAACAAAGGGAAGCCAGATTGCTTCTTTGTGAAGGTCCCTGATACCATTCCTCCTGACTGGGTGAGACTTTCCAGCAGGAGTCTGCAGCCACCTCATACAGGAGTGTTCAGTCCGGCAACAGGTCAGTGCCACTGTGGGATGGAGCTTCCAGAGGACAGAGCAGGCTGCCACCTTTGCTGTTTCACAGCTTTCACTGGTGATACCTCCGGGTACAGGAGAACTGAGGCAGCTAGGATCTGGAGTGGACCCCCAGCAAACCACAGCAGCCCTACAGAAGAGTGGCCTGACTGTTAAAAGAAAAACACAAAACAACAATAATGACTGCATCAACATAAAACGACCCCACAAAAGACGCATTCAAATGTCAGCAACCTCAAAAATCAAAGACAGATAAGACCACAAAGATGAGAAAGAATCAGTGGGAAAATGCTGAAAACTCAAGAAACCAGAGTGCCTCTTCTCCTCCAAATGACAGCAATACCTATCCAGCAAGGGCACAGAAGGAGGCAGAGGCTGAGATGGATGAATTAACAGAAGTAGACTTCAGAAGGTAGGTAATAACGAACTTTGCTGAGCTAAAGGAGTATATTCTAACCCAATGCACAGAAGCTAAGAATCATGATAAAACAATACAGGAGTTGATAACCGGGATGGCCAGTTTAGAGAGGAACATAAATGACCTGATGGAGCTGAAAAGCGCAACACAAGAGCCTCACAATGCAATTGTAATTATCAATAGCAGAATAGACCAAGCAGAAGAAAGAATCTCAGAGTTTGATGACTATGTTTCTGAAATAAGACAGGCAGATAAGAATAGAGGAAAAATAATGAAAATGAATGAATAAAAACTCCAAGAAATATGGGATTATATAAAAAGGCCAAACCTATGACTGATTGGGGTACCTGAAAGAGACAGGGAGAATGGAATAAAGTTGGAAAATATATTTCAGGATATCATCTAGGAGAATTCCTCCAACCTGGTCAGATAAGCCAACATTCAAATTCAGGAGATCCAGAGAACCCCAGTAAGATATTCCCTGAGAAGATCAATCCCAAGACACATAATCATCAGATTCTCCAAGGTGGAAATGAAAGAAAAAAGGTTAAGGGCAGCCAAAGAGAAAGGCCAGGTCACTTACAAAGGAAAGCCCATCAGACTAACAGTCGACCTCTCAGCGGAAACCCTGCAAGGCAGAAGAGATTGGGGGCCAATATTCAACATTCTTAAAGAAAATAATTTCCAAACCAGAATTTAATATCCGACCAAACTAAGATTCATAAGCAAAGGAGAAATAAGATCATTTTTGGACAAGCAAATGCTGAGGGAATTCATCACTATCAGGCCTGCTTTGTAAGAGCTTCTGAAGGAAGCACTAAATATGGAAAGGAAAAAGCATTACCAGCTGCTATAAAAACACACTGAAATACACAGAGCAGTGACATTATGAAGTAACCACATAAACAAGTGTGCAAAATAACTAGCTAGCATCATGATGACAGGATCAAATTTACACCTAACAATACGAACTTTAAATGTAAACGGGCTAAATGCCTCAATTAAAAAGACACAAAGTGGCAAACTAGATAAAGAATCAAGACCCATATACAGGAGCAACAAGATTTATAAAGTAAGTTTGTAGAGACCTGCAAAGAGACTTAGACTCCCACACAATAATAGTGGGAGAGTGGGAGACTTCAACATCCCACTGTCAATATTAGACAGATCATCGAGACAGAAAATTAACAGACATGTTCAGCATGTAAACTCAGCTCTGGATCAAGTGGACCCGATAGATATCTACAGAACTCTCCACTCCCAAACAACAGAATATACATTCTTCTCATTACCACAAATTACACTACTTCATAGTGTCATACTTAGTCTAAAATTGATCACATAATCAGAAGTAAAACACTCCTTAGCCAATTCAAAAGAACTGAAGTCACACAAAAGTCTCTCAGACTACAGTACAATCAAATTAGAACTCAAGATTAAGAAATTTACTAAAGACCACACAACCACATGGAAATTGAACACCTTGCTCCTGAATAACTCAGGTAAACAATGAAATTAAGGCAGAAATCAATAAGTTCTTGGAAACTAATATGAACAAAGAGATAATGTGCCAGAATCTCTGGGATGCAGCTAAGGCAGTGTTAAGAGGGAAATTTACAGCATTAAACACCCATATCAAAAAGCTAGAAAGATCTCAAGTTAATAACCTAACATCTCAACAAAAGGAACTACAGAATCAAATTAAACAAACCTCAAAGCTAGCAGAAAACAAGAAATAACCAAGATCAGAGTGAAACTGAAGGAGATAGAGACCTTAAAAATATAAATGAATCCAGGAGCTGCTTTTTTGAAACCATTAATAGACTAACAAAGAAGAAAAGAAGAATCAAACACAATCAGAAATAAAAAGGGGGATATCACCATTGACCCCACAGAAATAAAACAACTATCAGAGAACACAATAAAAACCTTTATGCACATAAACAAGAAAATCTAGAAGAAATGGAGAAATTCCTGGACACGTAAAACCCTTCAAGACTGAACCAGGAAGAAATTGAATCCTTGAATAGATCAATAATGAGTTCTGAAACTGAGGCAGTAATAAGTAGCCTCCCAACCAAAAAAGTCCAAGAACAGATGAATTTATAGCTGAATTCTACCAGAAGTACAAAGAGGAGCTGGTACCATTTCTTTTGAAACTATTTCAAAAAATTGAAAAGGAGGGACTCCACTCTAATCCATTTTATGAGACCAGCATCATCCTGATACAAATACCTGGCAGAGATACAACAAAAAAGAAAACTTCAGGCCAATATTCCTGATGAACATCTATGCAAAAATCCTCAATAAAATACTGGCATACTGAATCCAGCAGCTCATTAAAACGCTTATCTACCACGATCAAGTCAGCTTCACCCCAAGAGGCAAGGCTGGTTCAACATAAGCAAATCAATAAATGTGACTCATTACATAAAGAGAACTAAAGACAAAAACCACATGATTATCAAAATAGATACATAAAAGGTCTTTGATAAAAGTTGACATCCCTTTATGTTAAAAACTCTCGGAAGGCGGAGCAAGATGGCTGAATAGGAACAGCTCCAGTCTCCAGCGCCCAGCTCGAGCGACATAGAAGATGGGTGATTTCTGCATTTTCAACTGAGATACCGAGTTCATCTCATTAGGGAGTGCCAGACAATCGGTGCTGGTCAGCTACTGCAGCCCAACAAGCGAGAGCTGAAGCAGGGCGAGGCATCACCTCACCTGGGAAGTGCAAGGGGGAAGGGAATCCCTTCTCCTAGCCAGGGAAACTGAGATACACAACACCTGGAAAATCGGGAAACTCCCACCCCAATACTGCACTTTACCAAGGGTCTTAGCACAAATGGCACACCAGGAGATTATATCCCACACCTGGCTGGGAGGGTCCCACGCCCATGGAGCCTCCCTCATTGCTAGCACAGCAGTCTGCGATCTAACCGCAAGGGAGCAGCAAGGCTGGGAGACATCCCCCACTAGGGGCAGAGAAACACCCCACACCTCGCACAGCGGGGTACACCCCGAGACGAAGCTTCCAAAGCAAGAATCAGACAGGTACACTCGCTGTTCAGCAATACTCTATCTTCTGTAGCCTCTGCTGCTGATACCCAGGCAAACAGGGTCTGGAGTGGACCTCAAGCAATCTCCAACAGACCTACAGCTGAGGGTCCTGACTGGTAGAAGGAAAACTAACAAACAGGAAGGACACCCACACCAAACCCCATCAATACATCACCATCATCAAACACCAAAGGCAGATAAAACCACAAAGATGGGGAAAAAGCAGGGCAGAAAAGCTGGAAATTCAAAAAATAAGAGCGCATCTCCCCATCCAAAGGAACGCAGCTCATCGCCAGCAGCAGATCAAAGCTGGATGGAGAATGACTTTGACAAGTTGAGAGAAGAAGGCTTCAGTCCATCAAACTTCTCAGAGCTAAAGGAGGAATTACGTACCCAGCGCAAAGAAACTAAAAATCTCGAAAAAATAATGGAAGAATGGATAACTAGAGTAATCAATGCAGAGGAGGCCATAAACGAACTGACAGAGATAAAAACCATGACATGAGAAATACGTGACAAATGCATAAGCTTCAGTAACCGACTCGATCAACTGGAAGAAAGAGTATCAGCGATTGAGGATCAAATGAATGAAATGAAGCAAGAAGAGAAGTCTAAAGAAAAAAGAGGAAAAAGAAATGAACAAAGCCTTTAAGCAAGAAGTATGGGATTATGTGAAAAGACCAAATCTACGTCTGGTTGGGGTGCCTGGAAGTGAGGGGGAAAATGGAACCAAGTTGGAAAACACTCTTCAGGATATCATTCAGGAGAACTTCCCCAACCTAGTAAGGCAGGCCAACATTCAAATTCAGGAAATACAGAGAATGCCACAAAGATACTCCTCGAGAAGAGCAACTCCAAGGCACATAATTGCCAGATTCACCAAAGTTGAAATGAA
>NW_016828557.1:0-4143 GCF_001698545.2 Rhinopithecus bieti | reverse complement strand
GTGACAGACTGGATTAAGAAAATGTGGCACATATACACCATGGAATACTATGCAGCCATAAAAAAGGATGAGTTTGCGTCCTTTGTAGGGACATGGATGCAGCTGGAAACCATCATTCTCAGCAAACTATCACAAGAACAGAAAACCAAACACCGCATGTTCTCACTCATAGGTGGGAACTGAACAATGAGATCACTTGGACTCAGGAAGGGGAACATCACACACTGGGGCCTATTATGAGGAGGGGGGAAGGGGGAGGGACTGCATTGGGAGTGATACCTGATGTAAATGATGAGTTGATGGGTGCTGACAAGTTGATAGGTGCAGCACAGCAACATGGCACAAGTATACATATGTAACAAACCTGTACGTTATGCACATGTACCCTAGAACTTATAGAAATAAAAAAAAAAAGAAACTCTCAATAAATTAGGTATTGATGACTCATACCTCAAAATAATGAGACATTTATGAGAACCTCACAGCCAAGATCATACTGAATGGGCAAAAACTGGAAGTATTTCCCTTGAAAACCAGCACAAGGCAAGGATGCCCTCTCTCACCACTCCTAATCAACATAGTATTGGAAGTTGTGGCCAGAGCAATTAGGCCAGGGAAAGAAAGCGTATTCAAATAGGAAGAGAAGTCAAATTATCTTTGTTTACAGATGACATGATCCTATATCTAGAGAACCCCATTGTCTCAGGCCCAAAGCTTCTTAAGCTGATAAGCAACTTCAGCAAAGTCTCAGGATACAAAATCGATGTGCAAAAATTGCTTGCATTCTCATATACCAACAACAGGCAAGCAGAGGGCCAAATCACAAATGAACTCCCATTCACAAATGCTAGAAAGAGAATAAAACACCTAGGAATACAACTATGAAGGCAAGAGAAGGACCTCTTCAAGGATAACTACAAATCACTGCTCAAGGAAATCAGAGAGGATAGAAAAATGGAAAAACATTCCCTGCTCATGAATAGGAAGAATCAATATCATGAAAATGGCCATGCTGTCCAAAGTAATTTATAGATTCAATGTCATGCCCATTAAACTGCCACTGACATTCTTCACAGAATTAGAAAAAACTATCTTAAAACTCACACAGAACCAAGAAAGAGCTCATATAGCCAAGAAAATCTTAAGCAAAATGAACAAAGCTGGAGGTGTCACACTATCTGACTTCAAAGCATATGATGAGGCTACAGTATCCAAAACAACATGGTACTGTTACAAAAACAGGTACATAGACCAGTGGAATAGAATAGAAAACTCAGAAATAAGACTGCACATCCACAACCATCTGATATTCCAGAAACCTGACAAAAACAAGCAATGGGGAAAGGGTCCTCTATTTAATAAATTGTTCTGGGTGAACTGGCTAGTCATATGCAGAAAATTGAAACTGAATCCCTTCCTTATACCTTATACAAAAATTAACTCAAGATGGATTAAAGGCTTAAATGTAAAACCCAAAACTATAAAAACTGTAGAAGAAAATCTAGGGAATACCATTCAGGACATAGGCACAGGCAAATATTTCATGATGAAAATACCAAAAGCAATCACAAGAAAAGCAAAACTTGACAAATGGAATCTCATTAAACTAAAGAGCTTCTGCACACAAAAAAGAAAACTATCATCAGAATGAATAGACAACCTACAGAATGGGAGAAAATTTTTGCAATCAATCTACCTGACCAGGGTCTAATATTTAGAGTCTACAAGGAACTTAAACAAATTTACAAGAAAGAAACAAACACCATAAAAATTGCGGAAAGGACACCAATAGACACTTTTCAAAAGAAGAAATACATGCAGCTAACAAGCATATAAAAAAAGCTCAACATCACTGATTGTTAGAGAATTGAAAATCAAAACCACAATGAGATGCCATCTCATGCCAGTCAGGATGGTGATTATTAAAAAATCAAGAAACAACAGATGCTGGTGAGGTTGCAGAGAAAAAGGAATGCTTTTACACTGTTAGTGCGAATGTAAATTACTTCAATCATTATGGAAGACAGTGTGGTAATTTCTCAAAGATCTAGAGGCAGAAATACCATTTGACCCCAGCAATCCCATTACTGGGTTTATACCCAAAGGAATATATATCATTCTATTACAAAGATACGTTCACATGTATGTTCATTGTGGCACTATTCACCTTAGCAAAGACACGGAATCAAACCAAATGTCCATTAATGTCAGACTGGATAAAGAAAATGTGCTACATACACACAATGGAATACTATGCAGCCATAAACAGGAAAGATTATGTCCTTTGGATGGACATGAATGGAGCTGGAAGTTGTTATTCTCAGCAAACTAACACAGGAACAGAAAACCAAACACCGTATGTTCTCACTTATAAGTGGGAGCCAAACGATGAGGACACATGGATACAGTGGATGGAACAACACACACTGAGGTCTGTTGGGGGTGGGTGGAAGGAGGGAGAGCATCAAGAAGAATTGCTAACGGATGTTGTGCTTAATACCTAGGTGATGGGTTGATCTGTGTGCAGCAATTGACCGTGGCACACATTTACCTATGCAACAAACCTGCAAATCCTGCACATGTACCACGAACTGAAAAGTTAAATAAAGAACAACAACAAACATATGGCATTAAAAACATACTGAAAGCAAAAAACAAACAAAAAACAAAACAAACAAAATCCCTCAGGCTGATCTCAATCTTCCCACTAAAATACAGTAAAACAATATTCAGAAAATCCTCAGAGAAAGAGATTATGCCCCAAGAATGCTATGTCTATTCAATCTATCCTTCAACCATAAAGGTAACTGATAGCTGTTTTTAACATACAAGAATGCAGAAATAGAGTAAACCTTAGCAATTCTCAGAAAAAAAATACTTGAGGTTAAAATGAAGTCAAACAAGACAAGAATGGGGGGAAAAAAAACAATATGAAAAGAATGTTAGTGAGCACTAAATTTACTTAAATATAGAACTAAATTTAATGACAAGTGGAATTACAGAACACACAAAATATATGGTTACATAAATACAGATAAACTAGTGAACAAAAAACAGAAACAGCTAAAAGTGACAGGTGATGGGAGGAGGCAGGAACTGGTAGTTAGATGCCTATCAATGTCTATTCACTGCTTCTTCCTTACTAGCATAACACAAATTCTATTTGGGAAAGCAACATGTCCAGTTAAAAGTATTCGCTTTCTCACACTTTTGGCCTGGCTAGACATGAGACCAAGTTCTGGCCAATTAGGTCTAAGAGCAACTTTCTAGATGACACTTATAGGAAAATTTTAAATTACAAAGACTTGGTTGGCTGTTGTCTTGGTCTGGGGCTGCTATCAAAAAATGCCATAAACAAGGTATTTTACAAACCACAGAAATTTATTTCTCACAACTCTGTTGACTGGCAAGTCCAAGATTAAGGCAGATTTAGTATCTAGTGAGGGCCCCCTTCCTGGTTCACAGACGTCCATCCTTTCGCTGTTACTTCACATGGTGAAAGGGATGAGAGTGTCTCTGAGCCTCTTTTTTAAGTTACACTAATCCCATTCATGAGGGCTCTGCCCTCATGGTCTAGTTACCTTCTAAAGGCCCTACGTACTACTATCATAACCTTGGGAGTTAGAATTTCAACATGTGAATTTGGGGAAAACACGAACATTGACCATTGCAGCAGTCATACCTCTTTCTCCTTGTTTCTGCTGTGAACACGAACTCATGACTGGAAGTTTAATACCATAAGGTGGCAAACATGAAGATGAACGTCCGTGTGCTAAGGGCAGCAGGGTAGAAAGATGAAAGACGCCTGAGTCCCTGATGCCTTCTCTCAGTCATACCAACTCCAGATTGCCTACTCCTGGAGATCTTACTGCATAGAATGAGCAAATTCCTTATGTATTTACCCATCATTAGTGTTGTATTTTGTTATTTGCAAACAAATGCATTCCAAAATGATACTGTCAGACACAGAGACATGGCATATGGGAAAGATATACTTCTCACTGTATGCATTTTTGTATTATTATGTTTTGCCATGTCACTATCTTACATTGTTTATTTTAATCTAGAAAATATTAACCAAAATGCTTAGTAATAAATAAGAATGTAGAATATATGTAACAAACATATGGACCTTACTGAAGT
>NW_016828556.1:0-2086 GCF_001698545.2 Rhinopithecus bieti | reverse complement strand
AAAAAAAAAATCAGATGACCTCCTGTTTATTAAAAATGCAGATTTATGGACTCACTTCCACCAGATTGTCTCAGAAATGCTGAGACCGAGCCCTGGAATCTGCATATTTCTGGAGTCTTGCTCTGAGGCCCAGGATGGAGTACAGTGGTGCGATCTCGGCTCATTGCAGCCTCCCACTTCTGGGTTCAAGCAATTCTCCTGCCCCAGCCTCCCAAGTAGCTGGGATTACAGGCGTATACTATCATGCCCAGCTAATTTTTATATTTTTGGTAGAGATGGGGTTTCACCATCTTGGCCAGGCTGGTCTCTAACTGCTGACTTCAGGTGATCTGCCCACCTCAGCTTCCCAAAGTGCTGGGATGACAGGCGTGAGCCTCCACGCCTGGCCCGGAATCTGCATTTTAACCAGCCCTCCCTAGGATGCTGCCCACTGGCACACGTTCCTGTAGTAAAAAGGAGAGATACTCAATAGCCATAAAACTCCACATTAAAACACGATCAGACTACAAGAGTAACACCAAAGAGAGACTGGACAGATTCTACAGGAAGGTTTGCAAATCATTTCCTTCCCACAGTCAAATTATTCTCCTCTCTGGTTTTTCCAGAAAAATGCTGGCAATAAAAAAGGTGTAAATAGGACAAAATCTAGGAAAGAAAATGTCCCAGACATAAGTAAGGCCAAAAGGTCCCCTCTCCCTCCCACTTTTGGGGACTGACAATCCCCTGTAGCTACTTTGTAAACTTCAAGTCTCGGAGTGGGTGAGAAGGGGGTCACTGGCTCAACGTTTTCTTTTCCCCCAGCGGCCACAGCATCTGTCAGCAGGTCTCCCCGTGGGGCAAATACGCGGCTTGCGGGCCGGCCCTGCACACCGCAGCTGCTGGTTGCTCTGGCAACCGAGACCCAAGCCCAGGATTACACCGGCCTTGCACAGATGTGCTTCCTCTGGCTGTCAACGCAGGAAAAAGAATTGGGTGTGAAACCCTCAGGATCTGTGAGAAATTATGTGATCTGGGAAGAAAAAATTCTGCAAACCTTTCTGATGCAAAAGACACTGTGAAATGGGAGTTAGTGAGAATTCTCCGTTCTTACCGTGTGACGGGTGTTTTGCCGAGTCATGCGGGAATGTTGGGGTCACCAGCTGATCCAGTTCATTCATTTCTCAATTAAAGAGTCCAGGGAGGGCAGCTGACCTTGAAAGGTAAACAGGACTGAACCCTAGGGTTTTTTGGTCTTTTTTTTTGGCAGATCCCCCCCTGACAATGAATTTTTTTTTTTTTTTTTTTTTGAGAGGGAGTTTTGCTCTTGTTGCCCAGGCTGGAGTGCAATGGCCCGATCTCGGCTCACTGCAACCTCCGCCTCCTGGATTCAAGCGATTCTCCTGCCTCAGCCTCCCGAGTAGCTGGGATTACAGGCATGGGCCACCATGCCCGGCTAATTTTTGTATTTTTTGTAGAAACGGGGTTTCGCCATATTGGTCAGGCTGGTCTCGAATTCCTGACCTCAGGTGATCCACCCGCCTCAGCTTCCCAAAGTGCTGAGATTACAAGCATGAGCCACCACGCCGGGTCCTGGCAATGAATTTTGAACCTCCTTTAAGTTTAACCACCTCCCTCCAGGAGGTTCTCATGTTCTCGCAGAGCTAGTCCAAGCCCTGGAAGTTCCGATGGCTCCCCATCCAACTGTGAAGAGAGGCCAGCAGGCCACATATTGGCTCTAGACAGAGACATGGGATAAGGACTCATCTCAGTGACGTGAGAAAAAAGGGGAATGAAGATTGTCCACAAGAGGAAAAAAATGAAAACTAAGAAATATTGAGAAGGAGGGCTGGGCACAGTGGCTCATGCCTGTAATCCCAGCACTTTAGGAGGCTGAGGTGGGTGGATCACTTGTGGTCAGGAGTTCCAGATCAGCCTGACCAACAGGGTGAAACCCTGTCTTTACTAAAAACAAAACCTAAAAAAAAAAAAAAAAAAAATTAGCCGGGCATGGTGGCGCATGCCTGCAGTCCCAGCTAGTTGGGAGGCTGAGGCAGAAGAATCATTTGAACCCGGGTGGCGGAGGTTGCAGTGAGCCAAAATCGTAACA
>NW_016828555.1:0-2071 GCF_001698545.2 Rhinopithecus bieti | reverse complement strand
TTTTTTTTTTTTTTTTTTGAGACGGAGTCTCGCTCTGTCGCCCAGGCTGGAGTGCAGTGGCCAGATCTCAGCTCACTGCAAGCTCCGCCTCCCGGGTTTACGCCATTCTCCTGCCTCAGCCTCCCGAGTAACTGGGACTACAGGCGCCGCCACCTCGCCCGGCTAGTTTTTTCTATTTTAGTAGAGACGGGGTTTCACCGCATTAGCCAGGATGGTCTCGATCTCCTGACCTCGTGATCCGCCCGTCTCGGCCTCCCAAAGTGCTGGGATTACAGGCTTGAGCCACCGCGCCCGGCCGAGTGAGTTCTTTATATAGGAGTGGAACCCTGAGCTTAGGGACCCCCAAATTTTATATAACGGGCAGTAGGCAGGCCTGCCCTTTGCTCTGGAGGGAAACATTATGTTTTCTAAGGTTCTAAGCAAGCTCCCCTTTTCTCTGGAGAAACAGCTTCTCTATTTTCCAAGCATACATGCTATACCAACATCCTTGGAAAATATGATCAAATAAAAGGCAGCCAGTGTATCTGCTTGCAAGATATACAGAAATGTGGCCGGGCATGGTGGCTCAGGCCTGTAATTCCAGCACTTTGGGAGCCCGAGGTGGGTGGATCACGAGGTCAGAAGATTGACACCATCCTGGCTAACACGGTGAAACCCCATCTCTACTAAAAATACAAAAAATTAGCCCGGTGTGGTGGCATGCGCCTGTAGTCCCAGCTACTCTGGAGGCTGAGGCAGGAGAATGGCGTGAACCCGGGAGGTGGAGCTTGCAGTGAGCTGAGATCACGCTACTGCACTCCAGCCTGGGTGACAAAGTGAGACTCCGTCTCAAAAACAAAACAAAACAAAACAAATACAGAAATGTGTGAGAACATGGAGAAATGTCTCCCAACAATATCCTTTTCAGGGATTTCTGTCTATGTATTACTGGCTGGGACTATAGCATATGGCCACCTCTCACTGCAAGAGAGGTTATGAAATGGAGTATTTTTGCTTGGGCACATTGCTGCTCTAAATAAAACTGTGGTTCTGTTAGTAAGGAGGGACAAGCAAAGGATGGGAGTTTCGCGAGAGCAAGGCAAAAACCTTGCCCAAGGGTTTTTATCTAATGTGTGGCCAACATCTTTTTCTCATGGTACAATGAATATTACAGCACCTTATTTACTGAGACTTATAGAAATAATCTGTACAACTTAGACATAAGAAAATGTGAGCTTTTAGTCCCAATCAAGTATTGTTTTACCAATTTCAAATAAGCAATTGGCAGTTTAGTGCAGAATTTTAATGTCATGGCTGCATAATATCTAAGTGT
This sequence comes from Rhinopithecus bieti, assembly GCF_001698545.2. Lineage (NCBI taxonomy): Eukaryota > Metazoa > Chordata > Mammalia > Primates > Cercopithecidae > Rhinopithecus > Rhinopithecus bieti. The sequence continues at coordinate 759 of NW_016828555.1, read as the reverse complement.
ACAAGCCCATAATTCCTTAGAACTATTTTCATTTTTTAAAATTCATATCAGTTATTTTACAGACCATATTTTGGGGTGAAAATTGTTAACAATTCTCTTAATTCAAGAAAATTCTGTGTCGTGAATTTCCCCAGTCTTTGAGTATGTATAGCTTAAAGAACATGTTCTACTTTGTGAACAGATAGGTGTTTGGTAAGAGGTTTATAAATATACTTTTTCTGGTTTCATTTATTTTAAGAGAATTTTTTTTCACCTCATGACAGTCATTTGGGGCTGACAATGTTACCATGGTAACCATGTTCCAAAATTCTGGTTGCTAGTGAATATTGATCCTTAGCACTTCAACACCCTTCACTACAATGTTCGCCTCTCCACGTGAAGGAGGGTCTGCTCAGAGAGCACACTGAGGTCAAGGAGTCCTGGCTCGGTGGTGGCTAGGTACTCCAGAATAAATCTGCAGAATTTTCCTCCCAGGAACCCCACCATCTAAAGATCCCATTGAGAATCTGACTCAACCCACAACATTCTGGCTTACATTTTCACTGAAACAGATAGGAGCAAAACTTCTTTGTTTCCTTTTCAGCTGCATCGCGAGAGCTCAGAAGCTCAGTCAATGCAACACAGAAGGCACTAAGGGAAAATTTCAGATGAGAATGGATGTATCCTCTCCAGAGGCAAAGAAGTTTGCAAATTACTTTTTGAAGGCCTCGCTATATAATTTTGAGGTTAAAAGTGCTTTCATCCTGGGAAGGAAAGATT
>NW_016828554.1:4949-8472 GCF_001698545.2 Rhinopithecus bieti | reverse complement strand
AAAAATTAACGAATTATAGTGGCACATGCCTGTTATAGTCCCAGCTATTTGGGAGGCTGAGGAAGATTACTTGAGCCCAGGAATTTGAGGCTGCAGTGAGCTGTGATCACTACACTCTAGCTTGGGTGACAGAGCGGGACCATGTCTCTTAAGAAAACAAAAACAAAGTCTTCTTTTCCTTATCCCCCAATATTCTCTTGTTTGTGATCAATTCCTGCTCCCTACCCCAGCCACAAGCAAACATTGATCTTCTGTCACTTTATTTTTGCGTTTTCTAGAAATTTCATATACACATATTAGTACAATATAGTTTTTATGTCTGGCTTCTTTTCACTTAGTGTAATGTTTTTAAGGTTCCTCCATATTGTTGAATGTGTCAGTAGTTTGCTCCTTTTTACTACTGAGTAGTATTGTTATAACACATTTATCCATTTACCAGTTGCTATTCATTTTGGATTGTAGTTTGTGCTGTTATGAATGATTGTCAGTTATGTACATTTGCTTACAAGTCTTTATGTGGACATATGTTTGCATTTCTCTTGTGGAGATACTTAGGAGTGGACTTCTTTAACTTTGTAAGAAACTTCCAGACTGTTTTCCAAGGTGGCGATATACAATTTTACAATCCCACCAGCAATGTATCAGGATTTCATACCAACACTCCGTATGGTCAGTCTTTTTTTTTTTTTTTTATTATAGCTATCTTAATAGATGTATAATGGTATCTCATTGTGGTTTTGATTTGTACTTCCCTAATGACTAATGATGTTGACCATCTTTTCATGTGATTTTTAGCCATTTATGTATTTTTTTGGTGAAATGTCTGTTCAATCTTGATCCGTGTGAAAATTTTGGAGTCTTATTATTGAATTCTAAGAGTTCTTTGTATATTCTGAATACAAGTTCTGTATCAGGTACATGCTTTGCAAGTATATTCTCCCATTCCATGGCTTGTCTTTTAATTTTCTTAATGGGCTGGGCGCGGTTTCTCATACCTGTAATCCCAGCACTTTGGGAGGCCGAGGCAGGTGGATCATCTGAGGTCAAGAGTTCAAGACCAGCTGGCCAACCTGGCGAAACCCTGTCTCTACTAACAAAAATTAGCTGGGTGTGGTGGTGGGCATCTGTAATCCCAGCTACTCAGGAGGCTGAGGCAGGAGAATCACTTGAACCTGGGAGGTGGAGGTTGCAGTGAACCAAGATCCTGCTGTTGCACTCCAGCCTGGGCGACAGAGTGAGACTCCGTCTCAAAAAAAATAATTCTTAATGATGTCTTTTAAAGAGTGGAAGTTTTAAATTTTGATGAAGCCCAATTTATCTTTTTATTTTTTTCCTGTCACGGATTGGGTTTTGGTATCATGTCTGAGAATTCTCTGCCTAACTCAAAGTCAGAAAGACTTTTTCCCAGTTTTATAGTTTTATCTCGTATATTTTAAAGTCTGTGATCCTGTTTGAGTTAGTTTTTTTTTTTTTGTTTTGCTTTTAAATGGAGTCTCCCTCTGTCACCCAGGCTGGAGTGTAGTGACGCAATCTCAGCTCACTGCAACCTCTGCCTCCCAGGTTCAAGCAGTTAGTTCTCTGCTTCAGCCTCCTGAGTAGCTGGGATTACAGGCACCCACCACCAAGCCCGGCTAATTTTTGTATTTTTAGTAGAGACAGGGTTTCACCATCTTGGCCAGGCTGATCTTGAACTCCTGACCTCGTGATCCACCTGCCTCGGCCTCCCAAAGTGCTGGGATTACAGGCGTGAGCCACCACGCCCGGCTGAGTTAGTTTTTATATGAGGTGTAAGAGTCTAAGTTTACTTTTTTGCATATGGATATCCAGTTGTTACAACACGTTTTGTTGGCGAGGCTATCCTTTCCTCCATTGAATTGCCCTGACGCCTTTGTTGAAAATCAGTAGACCATGTGAAGATTTATTTCTGGACTCTCTTCTGTTACATTGATACATATATCTGTCTTTATGCTAGTACACTGTATTGATTAGTATGGCTTTATAGTAAATATAGTTTAATAAGTAAGGAAGATACATCCTCCAGTGATTTTTCCCTCCAGAATTTTTTGGGCTATTTTGGTTTCTTTACATTTACATATAAAATTTAGAATCAGATTGTTAGTTCTTACAAGAATATCTGCTTGGAATCTGATAGAGAGTGCAGTGAATCAGTAGGCCAGTTTGTATAGAACTGTCATCTTAACACTATGGAGGCTTTCAGTCCATGAACTTACTACTATATCTCTGCATTTATTTAGATCTTAATTTCTCTCAGCAGTGGTTTACAGATTTGAATGTACAACTCTTGCATTTTTTTGTTAAGTTTATTGCTAAATAATTTATTCTTTTTTTTTTTTTAATGGAGTCTCACTCTATCATCCAGGCTGGAGTGCAGCGGCACAATCTTGGCTGACTGCACCCTCTGCCTCCCAGGTTCAGGGGATTCTCCTGCCTCAACCTCCTGATAGTTGGGACTACAGGCCCACACCACCATGCCCAGCTAATTTTTTTTTTTTTGTACTTTTAGTAGAGACAGGGTTTCAAACTCCTGACTTCAAGTGATCTGCCCACTTCAGCCTTCCAAAGTGCTAAGATTATAGGCGTGAGCCACCATGCCCAGCTGTATTTCCAAAGGGTAGTTTTGCTACATATAAAAATCATCAGCCAGGTGTGGCAGCACCTGCTGAAGGTGGGAGGCTTGCTTGAACCTGGAAGGCAAAGGTTGCAGTTAGCCAAGATCGCACCACTGCACTCCAGCCTGGGCGACAGAGTGAAACTCCATTAAAAAAAAAAAAAAATTTTTTTTTTCATTGATAATTTTTTGTTTTAGTACGTAGAATATGCCATTCCACACAATATGTCATATTGTTCCCCTGTTGTAATGAGTCATTCTTCTCCTGTTGCTGTCAATATTTTCCTTTGTTTTTAGCAGTTTGACTCTCATACATCTTAGTATGGATCTCTTGGGAATTTCCTCAAATGTTGGCCATTATTTCTCAAAAAATATATTTCTCTTTCCTCTCCTTCTTGGGATTCTATTACACATATGTAAGTAAGCTTGATGTTTCCCTACCAGGTGACTGAGGCTCTGTTCCTTTTTTCCCAGTGTTTTTTTTTTTCCCTGCTCTTTAGATTGTTTAATTTCTGTTGATCTCTTTTCAAGTTTACTGTTCCTTCTGCTGTTTCGGATCTGCTGTTAAGTCTGTCTAGTGAATTTTTCTTCTGGTATTGTATTTTCAATTAGAATTTCCCTTCATTTCTTGCCGGGCACAGTGGCTTATGCCTGTAATCCCAGCACTTTGGGAGGCCGAGGTGGGCGGATCACTTGAGATCAGGAGTTCAAGACCAGCCTGGCCAACATGGTGAAACCGTCTCTACTAAAAATACAAAAATTAGCTGGTTGTGATGGTACAAACTTGTAGTCCCTGCTACTTGGGAGGCTGAGGCAAGAGAATCACTTGAACCTGGGGGGCAGGGGTTGCAGTGAGACAAGATTCACATCACTGCATTCCAACCTAGGCAACAC
>NW_016828554.1:0-1983 GCF_001698545.2 Rhinopithecus bieti | reverse complement strand
CGCCATCCCCTTCTTTCTCCCACCCACTTTTTTTATGCCTTCTTTTTTTTTTATTTTTTTTTTTCATTTCTGTGTTTTCTCTTTTTTCTTTTCTTTTTCTTTCATTCTTTTCTCTTTCTTTCCTTTTCTTTTTCTTTTTTTCTTTTTTTCCAAAATGGAGTCTTGCTCTGTTGCCCAGGCTGGAGTGCAGTGGCATGATCTTGGCTCACTGCAACCTCCATCTCCCAGGTTCAAGCGATTCTCCTGCCTAAACCTCCTGAGTAGCTAGGATTACAGGTGCCCACCACCATGCCTAGCTAATTTTTGTATTTTTAGTAGAGACAGGGTTTCACCATGTTGGCCAGACTGGTCTCGAACTCCTGACCTCAGGCAATCCACCTGCCTCGACCTCCCAAAGTGCTGGGGTTACAGGCGTGAACCACCACGCTGGCCCTTTTTTTTTTTTTTTTTTTTTTGAGAAAGAGTCTCCCTCTGTCACCAAGGCTGGAGTGCAGTGGTGTGATCTGTGCATACTGCAACCTCTGCCTCTGGGGTTCATGCCATTCTCCCACCTCACCGCCTCAAGTAGCTGGGACTACAGACACGCGTCATCGTGCCTGGCTAATTTTTGTATTTTTTGTGGAGACGGGGTTTCACCATGTTGCCCAGGCTGGCCTCAAACTCCTTGGCTTACGTGATCCGCCTGCCTCGGCCTCCCAACGTCCTGGGATTACAGGTGTGAACCACCACACCGGGTCTAGAATTTTTTTTCTTGCTATGTAATTTTGCTGAGCTATAGAACTTTTGAGAACTGTAGTAATGTGGTATAATTATTTTTAATAGATGTGTTTGAAAGTAACCGTAAGTCCACTTCTTTCTTCTTTTGTAAGTTCTATAAACACTTGATTTACCTAAAGGGGTACTTAATGAAAATCTTTACCAAGTAAAATAAGGCTGGTTACAGTGGCTTACACCTGTAATCTCAGCACCTCTGGGAGGCTGAGGCCGGAGTATGTATTACTTGAGATTAGGAGTTTGAGACTAGCCTGAGCAACATAGTGAGACCCCATCTCTATAAATAAATAAAATAAATTAGCAGCCAGGCATGGTGGTTCACGCCTGTCATCCCAGCACTTTGGAAGACCGAGGCAGGCAGATCACTTGAGGTCAGGAGTTTGAGACCAGCCTGGCCAACGTGGTGAAACCCTGTCTCTACCAAAAATTACAAAAATTAGCTGGGTGTGGTGGCAGGCACCTATAATCCCAGCTCCTTGAGAGGCTGAGGCAGGAGAATCACTTGAACCCGGGAGGCGGAGGTTGCAATGAGCCGAAATTGCACCACTGCATTCCATCCTGGGCAACAGAGTGAGACTCTGTCTCAAAAAAAGAAAAAAAAAAAAAAATAGCCAGGCATGGTGGTGTGTGCCTGTAGTCCCAGATATTTGGGAGGTTGAGGAAGGAGAATCACTCAGGCCTAGGAGTTTGAGGCCACAGTGAGCTGTGATCCTGCCACTACACTACAGGCTGGGTGACAGAGCAAGACCCTGTCTCTAAAAAAAAAAAAAAAAGAAGAAAAGAAAAGAAAAAAAAAGTAAAATAAAACTTTTCATAGCTGAGAAATATGGGCCAGGTGCAGTGGCTCACATCTGTAATTCCAGCACTTTAGGAAACTGAGGCAGGCAGATCACTTGAGGTCAGGAGTTCAAGACCAGCCTGGCCAACATGGTGAAACCCCATCTCTACTAAAAACACAAATTAGCTGAGCGTGGTGCCGTATGCCTGTAATCCCAGCTACTTGGGAGACTGAGGCAGGAGAATTACTTGAACCCAGGAGGCAGAGGTTGCAGTGAGCTAAGGTCACGCCACTGCACTCCAGCTTGGGCAAGAGTGAGATTCTGTCTCCAAAAAAAAAAAAAGAAAAGAAAAAAGGAAAAAACATGCAATGCAACTTTCTCTCCCTGAAAATGTTTGATTTTCATTCATCTCATTCAAAAGGTTGAACTG
>NW_016828553.1:58102-59469 GCF_001698545.2 Rhinopithecus bieti | reverse complement strand
CCTTGCGCTTCCCAGGTGAGGTGATACCTCGCCCTGCTTCAGCTCTAGCTGGTCAGGCTGCAGCAACTGTCCAGCACCGATTGTCTGGCACTGCCTAGTGAGATGACCCCAGTACTTCAGTTGAAAATGCAGAAATCACCGGTCTTCTGTGTCGTTCGCGCTGGGAGTTGGAGACTGGAGCTATTCCTATTCGACCATCTTGCTCCATCCTTTTTTTCTTTTAATAAGATCTCTCTCTCAAACTCTCTCCCTCTCAATAGACACACACACACACACACACACACACACACACACACACACATATGTTCATATACATATATGGAAAAAAAATTCTTCACTCAAATGGCTTTTTGAATAGAACCCAGGTAAGATGTGAACATACGTGTGTGTGTGTGTACTGAGAGAGAGAAAGTTTGAGAGAGAACTTAATAGAAAGAAAACGAGAAGACAAAAACATATCTAAAATGCCATTTTCAAACAATTTTTATTTTAAGCTTACCTTGGTTCTATTCAAGAAGCCATTTAAAGTGCAAGGAAACAGTGATGAATAACTTGTCATATCAATCTCAAATTTTCCATCTCTTGCTTTTCTCTGCTTTTTTGTTATTGTTATTATCTCTCTCCTTTCCATACATTAACTGCACAGATACTAAGCCAGAGAAGATGTTAGGCCATTCAGATAAAATTATGAAGCAATAAAGAACACAACCTAAAGAAGCTAATAGATTAATGAAGAAAGAGAAACAAATGGATACTTTCAGTAAAATATCAGAAATGCTATGATGTGCAGAGGCACAGGAAACCAATAGGAACATATAGAAAAGAGTAAAGGTAGAAAGTAAACAGATGTGTTCAAATGAACTGCTTCACCCAGAAACAGATAGGTAATGCTCAGTTTACACCATACAATTGGTTTCAAAAAATTGATTTTGAACACAACACTTTATATTAAGACTTTTAATGTGAAATCATTACATATATATCATTATAATATTATATTTTCATTGTTTATCTAGTTTTCAAATTTTAATGGTTTGTGACATAACATAGTCACATAGCCCACATTTACTATTTACTGACATCTCTCTCTTTTTTACAAAATCATTATTTGAGAGACAGTTCCATTAATAAAATAATAAATGAATAAATAATTTATATAAAATATAACAAAATATTTAATATGTATATGTATGTAAATAATTTCATATATGCACCTATACTTAGATACATTTAGCAGTTTATATGATTAATTATATTACTTATCATTAAATTCCTTCTAACATACAATTATGTGTATATATAATTATATGTGATATGATAATATATAATAATATATATTCCCTTATTTAATTTTCTGGTTTTATTTT
>NW_016828553.1:48680-57958 GCF_001698545.2 Rhinopithecus bieti | reverse complement strand
GGTATTTAGGTATATATAATGAATGCATATTCTTTGATATTAAAACTATATAATTGCTTCTTGCTAATTTTGTGTGTATTACCTAGTAATAAATATATAATTACTTAAGAAATGAAGCCTTTCTAGTCATGATCCAGAAAAGAGAGAACATAAGAATATATTATAAAATATACTAAGAAAGGAAAAATATATATAGTGGAAAATCAAACCAGAAAAGTATATATAGTATATAGTTAATAAGTATATAATTTATAATATTTATCTTTATAATGCATATATATGTATAAATACCTATGTGTACATTTGCATAGTTGTGTGTGTGTGTGTGTGTGTGTGTATATATATAAAATGGAGCACTTAGGTGAGTAGCTATTTAATCAGGGGCATTAATTAATATTCAAGTCATCTTTGTTTTTTTCATATGTCAAAATCTAAGAGGGGTTATAAACTCTGCTGCAACTATTGTGTTTCAATCAATTTCTCTTTCTTTTTCTAACAATTTCCATTGCAATGCAATGTTATATAGCATATGGGTTTTTAGAAAGTTATTGTGCATTATTTTCTATTGATATAGAATGACTGTTTCCTTTTCATTTGATGTAAATGTTGTATTTCCTCCTTTTTTGTCTCATATACTTCAGATATTATTCTTAAAAATTTTGTTCAATTATTTTAGATTATTTAGTTATAAATTCATAAACTGATTTCCTGTTTTCAATGTAAAATGAATATTTTCTTAACAAGATAATGTAACTTACTCTTACAGAGGTTTCTTGGTGTTCTTTTGTTTGCTTAACATGTTTTCTTACTCTTTTTTCTCAACTTGCATTTTAGTCTCTTTTCCTTAATTTCTATATTCTCCAGTATTTTGAGAAACATTATTTTAAAACAAATGAGTAATGATCTTCCTTTAAGGGCTTCAAAATGATTTTTTAAAAACACCAATCTAATTATCAAAGTCAGAACACAGTCGCTTTAATTAATTTAATTTACCATTTTCCCTTTGAAAAAGTCAGAGTTAGGGACTATGCTAAAAGTACATTCCTGGGGGAATTCCATGATCAAACAAAGACTTTTGGAATGAAGTCTAGGCTGGAGCAAAATCCGGGAGAAGGGAGAGTGAGGAAGGGAATTAGAATACCAAAGAGTCTGTGAATTAATCTATTAAGTTCTATGGCCATCCCCCTGTCCTGTAAGATTTCATAAAGCCTCCAGAAATATCACGTGGTGGCCTTGCCGATGCTGTTCCTTAGCACTTTCTCTGTGTTCTTCCTGAAGATCATCATTATGCACTCTGTACATAACTGCTATTTATCTCCACCTTTCAGATCCAATACCCATGCCAGAGAGGCTTCAAACCCCTCACTTGAATATTCTCAAAGCCCTCTGTACTTTTTCTCTATGAAACCTAGGAGAAACCTGTTTGTATAATTATGGCTGCTTCTCCTTAGACTGTATAAACCCCATGAGGGCAGAAATTGAAGTCATTTGAACACATTCAATAGTATGTTTCTTCTAGAGAATAAGGTTACTAATTTATACACATGACAAATTTAGATGAAGGCAGGTACTCTGTTTAATTTCTGCACTGTTTGCTCACTGAAGCATAGCATAGAGGTCACAATCATTGAATATCCATTGAATGAATATGCAACTATTAAATAATGATGTATATTTAATATACATCATTGGATGTATGTATATGGAATGATGATATGGAAATTTTCTCATTGTGTAATGAGAAAAAGCAAATTATAAAACAGCATGCATTTATATCACATCTTATTTAAAAATAGTTATATTGAACATATAATTATATTCAAGATGTACAGCAGCAAATGCCTGTCTGAACAAACTATACAAAATTAGTAATTATATTTATGTCTGGGTGATGTAATTAGAGCTGATAATTTTATTCTTATTCTTAAGGTTTTTTTGTTTCTTCACACCTTCCAAATATTTTATGAACATGCATTAATCTTCAAATTAGAAAATCAAAATTCATTTTGAAATAAAATATTCTGTTGGTAATGGGATTTAAATTTGAAGAAAAATAGAATTGCACCCCCCCGCCCCCCATCACAACACCCAAAAAGAAAGAAACACACTTTTGAAATCCCTAAAGGATGAATTGAAATTATGATAACCGAGAGTCAGAGTTTTCAAGAAATAGGGAGTTGTTGCAGACCCGGGTATTAATAGTAGGAACCTAAAATACAGAAGTAATGTATGAATAAATAACTGAACAAGACACCAGATATTGCATATATGCATTGAACATGATTGTGTGGGTGGAAAAACAGTGGCCTGAACAGTATTTAGACAGTGATCCTAAGAGTATTTTGTGCAATCAGAAAGAATATAGGCATATAGAAAAAGATATATAGAAAAGACTATATAGGTATGTAGGAAAAGACTATAACACCAGCTTCTTGGTCCCTTTCATATTTTAAAATTTAGATACATTCAATACATTTCAAAATAAACCTAACATCTAACAAGTCTTTGTACTACTCTTCAGACAGGGCTGCCTCAGTATCCTTGCCTATCACCCCAAATACAAGCTGCGTCCAGCTAGCTGCAGCACACAAATTTTGCCACAAGCATTTTCCTCAATACTTCCATCATGCAGAGTGGCCTACTCCTCTTAAAATAGCGCCATGATACCTACTAAATATTGTATGATGTCTTTTGTCTCTGCCTCAACTGATGGAAGAAAAACTTAATTTACGAAACCCAAGTGTCAGAAGAAGCAAGTTCATTACTATTGTTCTTCAGGTCTCATGAAGGAACTCTAAATATTGTCTAACTCATCTAATGTTGTTTATCTCATCTTCATTACCTAAACTTAGTGTAATGCATAAATATTTCACTCATCTTTCAAATTTATATATGTTTTTAAGTGTCCTTGTAGATGCATGACTTGATGTTTCTTTGTATTCTTTTTTCCAAGGGAAAAGAGAGATATTGTATTCCCTTCATATCTACTCTATTCCTACTCTTCATTATCTTTTTAAATATTTATTTACTTATTATTATTTTGAGACAGTCTTGCTCTGTCACCCAGGAGTGCCATGGAGTGATCTCAGCTCACAGCACCCTCCACCTCCCAGGTTCAAGCGATTCTCCTGCCACAGCCTTCTGAGTAGCTGGGATTCTAGGTGCGCACCACCATGCCTGGCTAATTTTTGTATTTTTAGCAGAGCGGAGGTTTCACCATGTAGGTGGGCCAGTCTGGTCTCGAACACCTGACCTCAAGTAATCTGCCTGCTTTGGCCTCTCAAAGTGCTGGGATTACAGACATTAGCCACAGTGTCCTGCCCAGTATCTTAAGCTAATGTCAAGGATATTTACAGCAGTGATAATAAAAAAAAAAAAAAAAAAAAAAAAAAAAAAAAAAAACAAATATGATTGTGCAATTGTTATGTTATTTTGTGCACTCTAATAAATCATATTCATTACTGCCATTTCATCGCTAAGAGGAATTGAGAGACTTACAGTTTGCAAAGGCTAGAGAACAAGTATTTGATCTCAAGTGTATTGAGCCTCAATGCCCATGCCCTAAACTCTTCTCTCTTCACCCACCCTATTTTTCTTCTCTAGATAACTAGCTGTTTTATACTGTACTTAGCATCTCAGGAAATTCTGAACAATGGAGCTGATGGTGTGGAAAATATTCTTCTGAAGAATGGCCGGAATATGAACTGTGGCAAATAAGATCTCTGGGAGAACTAGATCTACGACAAACACCAATAGTAGTTGAGATAAATTAGAGATAATAGCATCTCTTCTTTTTAGATATGTACACATTCTACCACAGAAAGTATAATGGAAGGAGAATAGGATTTGGAATCAAACACTTCAGTATAAAACCCAGTTCCACAATTCATTGGCATAATCATGTTGGATATCACATTATGTTACATTGCCCCGTACATGACAGGCACACAAATATTTGTTTAATGATGCTTTTTAGTGAAATAGGAGTTATATGTGTATTTTATGAGTGTAAAATTCTTGCTTGCCTTCTTTAGTAGTTTAATATTTAGTACTTGTTGGTGCATTACATGTATCCAATTAATATTTATTGAGTCAACTGAATAGATGAAGACTTAAAATTTTTTAAAGACATCTTTATCTTGACAATGGAAATACTTTTATTTTGATTTTCGATGAGTGATATCAAACTAAATATATTTAATTACATGAAACAACTGTATATGTTTTAATGGCCTGCATGACTGAGTGGCTGAAAATATTTTAAGTTCCCAGTGTACTATGTAGAATGAACTTGGTGATATATTTTAATAAATATCAAAAAAAAAAAAAAGAAAATGGTACCTTGTTCCATACTCCAAATTAAAAAAAAGGACCCATTAATTGTATTAGTGTTTATTTTTAGGCTAATTTAAACCCTATGACAAGTGCATTCTTAAGCTTGGGACTTTGGAGGGACTTGAAATACAAGAAACAGCTTAGTTAAAAGTGTCTCAATTGCATTGCATGAAACATGTGAAAATTCTAATTAGTGAAAGTTATGCAGTGGATAACTACTGTGCATTCTAAATTACATTTATCCATTACAACTTTGTCATCAAATATTGGATATGGCCTATAGTTAGCGTCACTGTAAATTTGCATTTCAACTGGAGAAAAAGACACCTTCTTCTTGTCTTCCCTGATTAACATTTTCAAGCTCTGTAATTTTCTTGCTGCTCACAGAAACAAAGCAAGCCAAGCTCACACAGAAAGCCTATTCTCCAAGATATAAATATTTGCTATTCAGAAAACCTCAATGAGGGTTTAGTTATTTTAAACTAAAGAAAGAAAATTACTAGTAATGATTGGTTTCAGCTAACGAAATGCTTTTATGCAAATATGTGAACCCTAAATATGACCTGGAAACAAAAGACTGCTTAACAGTTACTATTAAGCAATACATTAGTAGATCAATTAAACAGAACTTCTTTCTAATGAGTATGTGATACAGAGGTTGCCATAGAAACCTGGAGAGGAAAAGCCCTTGAATGCTAATTTATCATTATGAGACTGTAAAATACTATAGTTCTGTTGGTGGCTGATAGACACTGAAATCACTTCTGAGAAACCAACTTCTTGTATTATAAAGTGGCTTTTCAAAGATAATTCTATCTCTTTACCCTTCTAGGACTATTTAGATATGCCATTTAGATATACCATCTGCCAAGGTAGCTTCTCCAATCCGGATCTATGTCTATAGAAAAATCCATTTTAACCATTTTTTGTATGCCTAAACTTGAAATATCTCCAAGAGGAGAAACATATAGAAAATTGAATCTGGATATTGTCTTGACTCCTTTTTGTACAATTCTGGTGAAGTAAATCCCTACTCCTTCTCCCACAGTTTGTGTACCACAGTCATAAAATTGGGCTCTACCACATGTTGCAGCTATGCAGGGAAAAGAGCAGACAGGATTGAGCAGAGAAGTCAAACTGCAATATAGATGGCAGCCTTGGACAACTTCACAAGGAGGTCTGGAAATAAAATGGTTCTTTGGAGTTATACTGTGTTGAACAAAGAAAACTAGAACTTTATTTCACCTATTTATGAGTTACTGAATATCAATTTTCTCAAGAAGGAATGTCACCTAAGCAAAAGCAGCTCTCTGCTATGGATAGAAGCTTCTGTCTACACTCACGGATCATTGAAGGGGAATTGAGTAGCAAATCTGAGTGTGTATCACAACATGCTTAAATTCAAGATTTAAAAGCAATGATCTGTCTAAATACATAGATTTTTCCTTGTGTATGTAATGAGGATGATCTCAACTGTGTGGTTAATACATATTTGAGCAATTTGATCTTTGACTGTAGTTATTAAGAAGTATTAAAAAGCAAATTTGGGTGGCAATGATAGTATATGCTGACATGAAATGCAAATTTTACATTGACAAAAAGAGGTCGATAAAATATTTTACATGTCTATTGTATTAGAATGTGGGAAATCTAACACAAGTAGGAAAACAGTAGAGAAGGAATAATTCTAGATATGTTCCACTCAAAAAAATCATCACATCTGGTTAACTGGTGGTAAAATAAATCACTATAGTTAAAAAATACTTAAATAATTTCATGAAAAAACATGTAGATGAAAACATGTACTATTTCATAATAAATAAATTTCTATGTATGAGGCCACAATTTTTTTTTTAAATTTCATCCTGAAATGTATCAATAACTTCTATACCTCAGAAGTCATAAAATTATGTATAGAGAGAGATTGCCACCAAAATCACTTAATCTCTAATGTTCAAGTCTGCATAAAGGTTAAAGAGACTAAGGAGAGTGGCAAAACATTTATCAGAAGAATCATAAAGAAAGATAAAGGTAATTAATTACGTAGGGGTCAATGGAACTCTATCTTCACCAGATTGACTCTTATATTGAAAATGGTGAAGAGAGTTTTGCAAAAAGCAGGCTAGCATTTGACAAATCAGGGCTTAAAGATAATGTAGACTAAGAATGGGAAACTTCTTAGTTTGTATGTGTAAGATCACACATACATATCTGATTCTTTCAAGACAATTCATGTTGGTATCAATTACCTTATTACCAACTTTAACTTGAAAAGACCAGTCTTACATTTTTCACTATCAAACCTTGCATGCCCCAGAGGATGATGAGGAAGTTACAGGGTGCCTTGCAGTGATTCTCTACATGGTATGTAAATACTTATTCATTTATAACCTGAAGAAATCGAACAACCGTAGAACCAAAAGTACATTTTCTTTTAAAGTGTTTCACTTTCAAGTGTTATGTTTAAGAACAGTAGCCTCCTGAATTTATCATATTAAAATAAAACACTAATTATAACTGTATGTTGAATTTGGTACAATCTAAACAGATGTTTTTACAGACTAAATGTTAGAGTCTGATGAAACAAAGACATAACTTGAATTATTTAGTCACAGGCCCAAATAGGTGATAATGAAACTCAAAATAAAATAAATAAATTAAATTGCTTATGCTTATCAAAATCTTCTACAGAAGCTTAGAGGCATTAGTCTGAACTTGGATATGTAAGAAAATATATCAACTATTTGAATAAAACTGAATTAATTATAAAACATATCACATACATTGAAATGGTTCTATGTGTCGGTTTTACAGAACAAGTGAAACTCAAAATCTGGCTTTTTCCCCTGTTTCAGCTGACTCACCCCTAGCAGGTTATCTTCAACAGATGTTATCGAGTAGTTAGCTCCTCACAGGTTAAGTAAAGGCAAATGGTCTGCCTTACTTATGGTCTTCCCTTTTTGTAAGTATAAGGACAACTCTGCTATCATTTTCAATATCAATGCTATGTTGGTGAAATAATCTTATCAGTAGGCTATTTGGCATTTCAGCAATGACAATGGCATATGATTAAACCTGGTTTAGAAAACATGCATGTTTAGAAAACATGGAGGGGTGTGTGTGAGCGCATGTGCGTGTGTGTGTTTTCATTGCTTTTACTTTACAGTGTAGATTTTGCTTGTGATTCACGTGATAAGTGATATCAACCTAAATATATTTTATTACATGAAATTTATTTATGAAATAGTTGTATGTTGTATGCATTAGAGTGATACGATTTATTTAAAGAGCCTCAGTGAAAGCCAATAGAACCATCTCCAACTTACTCTACATTTAGTTAATTCTTAACATTTTCTACAAATAAAACTGTCAGAAATCTATCTAGATTTGGTATAGCTTTGAGTTCTAATAACGAAGTTAAAAGTTATAAGAGTTGGAGGGAAACCACCTTAAGACAGATGACTAAATAAAGGAAAAACATTAGTTCAAATGATCTGCCAGAAGGAGACAAAAGGAGAAATAATTTTCTGGCAAGAGCTGAGTAACTTCTAAGTTAAAAGGGTCAAGAACAGATGGTGATTCTGTGGACAGAGCATCATTAAAGTGAACTGTGTTAGAATAATAGGTATAAGACAGAAGGATAACTCATATGACATTTGATTCAGCTGGAAAAGTTCAAACCCTTCAAATCATTATAGTTAGAATTGATTTATTTTTGTCCCCCAGCACTAAAAGGAAATTTAAATGGAAGAATATCTTCATTTCGAGAAAAATGTTAGAGTCTTACCAAAGCCCCAAATTACTTGGGGTTAATAAGACCTTTAAGAGCATGTATAAAAAAAGTTTCTGATTTTCTCTTTCTTCCCCTTCTGATGTTATTTTTTCTTAAAACTTTACTCAATCATCCACAGAATAATAATACTTTGGGAAAAAATAATGTGAAATGGTTGTTTTCAAAATATTTTTAAATGCATTTCAGTAACTTTGTAGAAATGTTCTCTTTATGCCCATGGAACTTGTGTCTACCTAATTCTTATGATAGTGCAGTTAATTTTTATCATGGTAATATTTTTAAATGCTAAGCTAAATATTTCCTCCTTTTCATTTCCCCTCTTTTTAGTCCTTTACAGTGGAAGTCCATGTAACCATGGATTTCTGCATTTAACAGTGCATCTGAATAGTAGAGAAGTGGCGGAAAGAGCTTGCTGTACAGATCAACCTGAACTAGTGCAGCAGCACCTCATTGCTTTGAGTGTCCTGTGTAGAATTCTGAGGTGCTCCCACGCTCTGGAGTGATGTGGAAGTTATGGGGTGTTTACTACTATTTCAGCAGGATAATCACCAAAAAGAGGGGTGAAGCTTAACTACTTAGTCGATAATCAAATGGGAGTTGCATCAGGCCTAACAGTATCAGGAGTGCCAGCAAAAGCCAAAACAAGAAACAAGGAAGCAAGCAGAACATGTGGATATCTACCATTCTGTGATCAAGCACCAGTAGGTAAGTGAGCCAGACACAGAACTTGTGGCCATGGTGTAGACCAAAGAACACACAA
Organism: Rhinopithecus bieti; assembly: GCF_001698545.2. Taxonomy (NCBI): domain Eukaryota; kingdom Metazoa; phylum Chordata; class Mammalia; order Primates; family Cercopithecidae; genus Rhinopithecus; species Rhinopithecus bieti. The sequence continues at coordinate 49,070 of NW_016828553.1, read as the reverse complement.
AAGGAGCAGTTCACTTTCTTTCCCATGAGTATGTAAGATACATGCAGCCTTACATGACCTTGGTGCAAAAGGAAGAAAAAGGGATAAAAGAAGAAACCTTGAAGAAATTGAATTAACATTCGGTTAAGTAGGAAGAAAATATTACGAATTGGGAAATACTATATTTCTTTTCAATGTCAGATTTAAGTTGCACGTTGTGTATGCCTATGTGTGTCACCATGTGTTTTTGCTATCAATGTCAATGAGAGGGTGGCTAGAGAGCAAATTGGGATCCTATGTAGAAAATGAAAATAAAAGCAATATAATTTTTTTCTTTTTTCTTTCTTTCTTTCTTTCTTTCTTTTTTTTTTTTTTTTTTTTTTTTTTTTTTTTTTTTTTTTTTTTTTTTTT
>NW_016828553.1:27336-47826 GCF_001698545.2 Rhinopithecus bieti | reverse complement strand
TTTTTAGTAGAGACAGGATTTCACGTGTTAGGCAGAATGGTCTCGATCTCCTGACATCGTGATCTGCTCTCCTTGGCGTCCCAAAGTTCTGGGATTACAGGTGTAAGCCACCGCGCCTGGCCGACTGTTTCCTTGTTTTTGAAAGCAAGCGTTATTCAAAGTAGCTCATGATGGAAAAAGTCTAACATTAGAATATCTTAAAATCAGAGATGAGATTCTAGAGCTATGCTTTCCAATATGGTAGCTATGAGCCCCATGTGGCTATGGAGCACCTGAAATGTGGCTAGTCCAAGTTGAGCTGTGCTGTAAGTGTGAAAAAATGACGTTGGGCCAGGCGTGGTGGTTCACACCTGTGATCCCAGTACTTTGAAAGGCCAAGGCCAACGGATCAGCAAGTCAGGAGTTGGAGATCAGCCTGGCCAATATGGTGAAACCCCATCTCTACTAAAAATATAAACAGCTGGGTGTGGTGGTGAAGGCCCGTAGTCCCAGCTACCGGAGAGGCTGAGGCAGGAGAATTGCTTGAACTCGGAAGGTGGAGGTTGCAGTGAGCCGAGATTGGGCCACTGCACTCAAGCCTGGGCAAGAGCGAGACTGTGTGTCAAAAAAAAAAAAAAAAAAAAAAAAAAAAAAAAAAAAAAAAAAAAAAATCACGTTGGAGTCCAAAACCTTATCATAAAATAAAAGAATACAAAATATCTCCTTAATAATATTTTAAGAATGACTGCATGCTAAATGACAGTATTTTAAATTTATTCCACTTAAAAATTATTTTAATATCAATTTTACTTTCACATTAATATTGATTTTTAATATTTAATTATTGAGTACTCACTATATGTCAGGCATACATATAATAACATTCACAAAAAATCTAATAAGTGGTTCGACCCAGTGTATATGATACGACATATAAATTGGAAAATAGATCATTGTTTACATTTATATAAACAATATCAGCTAGATTTATTTTCAGCAATTTTGCTCACAGTTCATCATTTTTTTTTTTTTTTTTTTTTTTTTTTTTTTTTTTTTTTTTTTGCCACCTGGAACTGGCCATTAATTGTCAGCTACTTGGTGTAGGGAATATTCCTTCTAATCTTTTTTCTCTTTTATAATAAGAAAGTAATGTAGTATTATGTAACACCATTAGTAAATATACTTTCAGTAACTATGGTTACAAACTCTAGATTCTATAAGAATTACTGAGGTCTGATATAAATGCATTTTGCTATGGCCCAATCCTACAGTCTTAGCTGTAGAGCTAAAATAGGACCAAGAAATCTGTATTTTTAATCCACATGCCACAACTTTGATGTGAATGGTTTGAAGGCTATAGTTTGAGAAATGTTAGAAAAGACGGATAAGGAACTGGGGCCTCAGTTCAGGTGGATTAACAATTTTATGTATTCAATCTAAATTTATTAAGCAACTCCTATGTGTTTTTACACTTCTAGATTCTTAGATAAATCAGTGAAGTGGAGAGAAAAAATATCCACATCTACTAGTAGCTTGCATTTGACACGGATGAGAGAAGAGAGAGAAAAAAACAGAACATTTGTAAATGCTATAAAAGAAATAGAGGCATAGTAGGGTAACAGGAATTGAGGAGACAGGACTAGCTGCTTTAGATAAGATTCATAGAAGAGGATGATGTTTTAGTTGAGACTTAAAATTCAGCAAGGTGGAAATTAAAAATGCTTGGAGTACTCAATAAACCTAAAAAGATCAGTGTTGCTAGAGTATAGTGTGAGGAGCTAGAGCTATATGAGAAAAATGTTGTCCAGGAAGGCATATCTAGTTTATTCGAGTCTTGTAGGCTACGTTAAGGTGTATAGATTGAATTTATACCAAAATAAGAAGCTGTAATGTACATCTTAAGTTTTTGTTTATGCAGCTTCCCTGTACTCTTCTTTCATGAGTAGAGCCTTGATCTTTCTTTTGGGAAAATCTCGTTAAATACGGTTGGAGAAAACCAAAGTACCCTAATCTGTCCTGTCAATCATACAGTTTCTCCCCACTTTCAAAATTGAGCTGAATGGTCTAAAGATAGAAACTGGTTTGATCTAATGCACTCTTAAAGGGACTCTTTGAAGATACAATTTATTATTTTCTGCTGTTTACAGGTGAGGAGATGACACAGTTCTTGTCTTCTTAAAAGCTTTGATTTTTACTTTGTTTTGTTTTTCCATCATTGTGCCACAGACGACCACATCCTCTACCAACATGTGACCAGACCTGTTCTGAATTCATACTCTCTCCCTGGTGGTGTCATCTAATTTCTTGGCCAGTGATGCTCAAATTTTTATCTCTAGCCTTCTCTACTCAATTTCCTATGTTTTAATTCAGATGTCTACTAAGTATCTTTAACTAAACGTGTCCAACCAAACCCTTATTCTTGCTCCTGCAACCCTATTCCCTTAGTACTTTTTTCTGATTCTGTAAAGGGAAACATAAGACTTCGAGATGCTCTGGCTAAATATTTTTGAGACATAACTTGATTTCTCTCTTTATTTCATTTCCAATAACATAACTAAGAACAGATCCTGTGGCTCTAGCTTCAGAATATATCTGGATTCCAATCACTTCTTAATACTGCCATCACCTCTTTCCTGGAGTTTTGCCCTAGGATCCTAATAATCCTCCTGATATTTTTTCTCACGTCAGTATATTCTCAATGTGACAGGCCAACTTAACCTTCCTAAAGGCAAATTCAGTTATCTCACTTTCCTTTTCAAAACTCTCTAATAGTTTCAACCACTCTCAGAATAAACTCCCAAACCCTTGCAAAGTTTAATAAGCCAATTTTAGATATTTTATCCTAATCATTCTAACTCATCTCCAAAATTATTCTTCTATGTTACTCATGTAACTGTAATACATACACAGAAAGAATTTTCTTCATTGGAATGTATTGGAGTCTTCATTCTTTTTGCCTTTCTGTAGAATGCTCTTACACTTAATCTCCACATGCTTGCTACATTCATGCCTATCATCTAACTTACAATATTTTTATTATTTATTTATGCATTTGTTCTCCCTAACAATATAAACTTCAAAAGAGAAATAATTTTCTGATTGCCTTTCACTGCTATATCATCATCAGTACTAGGAAAAGGTAAGACACAGTTAATACATATATAAATGAATAAACTAATGAATGAATAAGAATAAATGAATAAGTATTGAAATAAGTAGATAACAAAATTAAAAATAAAAATGAAACCCTACTCTAATATTTAAACAAAAATTTATTACAAATAGTTTCAAGATTCATAAATTTTAAAGCATGTTTTACTCTAGATGAAGAAAACACAGGTCAAATTTTAATAATCTCAAAGTGAAAATAGCCTTTCTAAGCAATACAAAATATAAAATCTAAGGGCTAGTGATTAATATTATTTAATTCACAATAATAGATCATTCATTAAAATAGTACACAAACAATAAATATGCAATATAAAAGGGTAAATTTCCTTAATTAAGAAAATACTCAAAATATATTTGTTATTAAAAGAAAGTGGAAAAAATGATGTGCCAATCATAACAACAATGGAATTCCATTCAGCTTGGCAATAAACAAAGTAAACTAAACTAAATTGAATTAATGGTATTCTTACTGAAAAAATGGCTTTTACATTTACTGATCATGTAAATAGGTGCAACACTTCAGTGGAAAAATGTGACAATATCTATTAAAATTCAAAATGTACATGTCTAGCAATCTTTCTAAATCATTCTACGAATTTAACTAACATATATACTCACAGAAGTTCATTTACTTATATTCACATGGATACTACATCATAGCTTGTAATATTAACATTACAAATAATTGAGATATAGTTAAATTAAAAGCATGATACATCCATAAAAAGATGTTGCAGTTGTGTTTAACAGAAAGTGATAACTCCACATGTGTGGACAAACAAACAAGCAAAGAGCAAAAAACAAGTATTTGGCAAAGTGCAGAAAAGAAGTACTCTAAGTTTCTCTTTGTGTAATTATTTTAAGAAGATGATATAGTTGAGTACAAATTGTATGCAAATTTCATGAAATTCATATTTTGGGTGTTTGGTGGGATAGAAAGATTTTCTTCTACATCTACGTAATATATTTGATTATTCAGGTCTTAGCTGTGTGCTACATGTACTTAATACTTTTAATTTATTTATTGTGAAAATTCAAACATAATCAAAATGGAAAATAAACTTCTTCAACTCATCACTCAGGTGACAATGATCAAAATTTTGCCAATCTTGTTGCATCTGAGCCTCGCTCTCCATGCCTGCCAATTCCTTTCCCACCAAATTACAGGACAATAATGAAGCAGAAGACCAATAGGGAAAAACCTGTGATAGCCAATATGAAAGATGATGAACATCAGAGGCCATTTGTTGGGCTACATTTATTTCTAATTCTTCCGGTAATTATTTTAATTCCTCCATCCTTTCAACAAACCCCATTATTATTTGATTAAGCTCTTAAGAAAAAACCAAAAACCCTAAACTAACTGTAAATGTTTTTCAGCTTGTTTTTTAAAATATATTTCTACAGAAAGTTTATTGATTAATAAAGACACAGAACTAGGAATATCCAAAGGAAAAATAACATGCTTTGATTTATCAAGTTTCCTGTTCTACTTAAAAAAGTCATGCTTATGTGAGGATTATTTTTCTCATGCCTAAATGAAAGCTTATTATTTTATAAGAAATTAAATTATAAATGGCAGCGCAGGAAAATGCAGAATATTCTGTAGGATGCTCTTATTGTTATCATCCCTAGAAATGTCAAATGCTATGTATTAAACTATTTATTCTGTACGATTTTCCTGCCCTCATGAAGTAAAGGCTTCAGATAGATAGAGAGAGAGAGAGAGAGAGAGAGAGAGAGAGAGAGAGAGAGACAGACAGACTACTGCAGGCTTTCCGTTGTTGATCCTCTGCTTCATTATTGTCTTCTTAAAATTTGGTGGGGAAAGAAGTGGCAGGCATGGAAAGGGAGTCCCAGATGCAAGAAGATTGGCAAAATTTGTAACGTCAGTGATTGACTGAAAGAGTTCAGGAGTTTATATATCTATATACACACATATATTTATATATCTATATACACATATTATACATATATGGTACATATACATGATACATCCATGTATACAACCATAAAAAAGTGATGTAGTTATATTAACAGAAAGTAATAGTTCTACATGTGTGTGGATAACCAAAGAAGCAAAAAGCAAAAAACAAATATTATATATGCAGAGAGAGAGAGAGATAAAGAAAGAGAGATTAGATATTGTATTCGTCTCCTAGGGCTAGGACGGCCATAAGAAAATACCACAAAGAGGGTGGTTGAAGGCTAGACATCCACAATAAAGGTGTGAGCAAGTTTAACTCCTTCTGAGGCCTCCCTACTTGGCTTGCAGATGGCCACCTTCTTGTATCTTACCACGGTCATCTCTCTATGTGTTATGTATGTCTTAATCTCCTCTTCTTATATGGACACCAGTCAAATTAGATCAGGGCTCACACATCTGACCTATTTCTAGCTTAGTAACTTCTTAAAGGCTCCATCTCTAAATAAAGTCCTATTCTGAGATATTTGGGGTTAGGACTTCAACATATGAATTTTGGGACCACTTTTCAGCCCATAACGATATATAAGTAGGTATATAATAGATAGAAAAGACATATCTTGATATTTCTAACTTCAAGGGAACTAAATTGTAAGATCTATATAGAGATACATTATGGATACCTAAGCTATTGCCAATGCTTAGCCTTGTGCTGAATGAAACACAGTAGACCCTTAATTAGCATTAGATGAATAAATGAATATACTACTGAACTACTAAAGAGAAAAACTTAGTGAAATCATGTTTCTGTAATGTCAAGATTATATCGGGCTTATTTGCTAACTTAATTTAGATATATAAGATAAATATTTAGCAGCAAGTTTTAAAATGTAAACTAAACAATATCTTGTAAGCTTGTGATGTTCTGGCCATTCTAGTTATTAATGCAGTCCATATATTTCACAGATAAATCACATGTTTATCTTCTCATGTAGAAAATAGATACATGACAACAGATATAAAGATTATTCTTTAAATAGTTGCTTTTAATAATTTCTGGTTGCAAAATATTAAAGCATTAAATGAAAATATTGATTGTACAATTGCATATATAGGTAGAGCTAAATAAAGCTATAATAAATGCAACATTTTCTTTAATGAGGCAGTTTTAAGTATATTTCAATTCTAACTCAATAACTTCACAGATTAAATATAGAATAATTGTTAAATCAATAGCAAAACATATAGGTACATGAATCTTCAGTTTGATAAAAGGCCATTACAATTATTCATCAATATGTTATGTATGAAATATTAACATGTATGCATATGTAACTTATCCTGCATTTTCCTGCGTTCTACCACTCATGCGTTCCAGAGGAGAGCATTTTCTCTCCTTCCGTGAATACTTTCTGGCCAATGGGATGACATCAGCAGTTGAACTTGACAAAGTCCATGTGTTAGTCAATGAAAGAAGGATGAGGCAGTCTTGTCAAAGAAGAATAAACAGAATTCCACATCAGAGCTGTGTTTGCAATTGCACTTTGGTAAAGTCAGAAAAACGGAGGCAAGCAGTCAGGCTGATTTCAAACTAAGCCATTCTTTCTTGTAAAAAGCAAACAATCTTTCAAATAGGATTTGAAAACAATTGTATATCAAGCTACAAGTCATACACACTACCGCCAATAGCTCACTCAAGAAACAAATAATGTTTCATCTTTGCAGTGTTGATTAAGTAAAGCAATAACACCCACACTTCACACAGATAAAATTGTAAATGATGTTTAAGTACTTACTTATAAGCGTTTCTGTATACCATAAAGAAAATTTCAAAAACTTATACTTACTATATTCTCTAAGGAAGTTTATTGCTTAGATTTCCATTCAGAATAATAAAACATGCATATTTTATTTTCTTCACTGAATAAATCTGTACTACCTAGTATTGGAGTTTTCCCTTGTAAATCTACTTAGTTAATGGAAATAGTAACTATGCAATTCATAGAACATATTTATGTGTGTCTCTCAGTCCAGACACAATTATATAATATAAAATAAACTTTATGCCATAAGGAACTTATTTCTGTTATATTATATTCTGATACACTAACCAATCAGGCCATATTGCATGTGACTTGGGGGTTTCCCTGGATGTGGGACTTTCAGTGTTAAAATCAGGACAGTCACAGGCAAACTGAGATGGCTGGTCACCCAATGACAACATATAGGAGATTTTATTATAAGAAAGAAAAATTAATAAACCGGAAAGGAAGAACCGCATCAACAATAAAAATAATGTCCCTGAACCAGTACTCATTCAGTCTTAACTTCATTCTGCTAAAAAAAAAAAAAAAAAAAAAAAAAAAAAAAAAAAAAAACCTTTGCATGGAATGAAAATGTGACATTGTCTGTGGATAAAATGCTGACCATTCTCACCAAAGATAAGAAAGGCCACTAATGACATTAGTATTGCTCATTTTGGCTACCAAACCAACCAATTCAGCCTATTAAGAATTCCTTGAATCTCAAGAACCTGTCTTATTCTCCACATTTTCTACTATTATTGCCTTCACTTATGTCTTGATTATCGTTCACCTAGGACTTACCTGTTTTACTTTTTTTTAACCATCCAATTCATCTACATTGTAACAGGAATGATTGTTAAATTTATTTTAAACAACTCTGATAATGTTATTATCACATCTAACATCAAGTTATCCTCATTTCATCTGAGGCTACGACTTGGAAAAGAAAGGATAATCTTACATTATTTTGTGTGATTATTTAGAAAAAAATGTATGCCTTAAATTTTGAGGAATTGGGTCATTTCATCTAAGTTGTTAAATTTATGTGTATAGATTTATTCATAGTATTCCCATGTCAGCTCCTTTTTCCTTTTTGGGACTATAGTGATGACTTTCATTTTATGCTTGATAATTCTTCATTTGAGTCTTTTTCTTTTTTATGCCAGTTTTTTTCCATTTTATTGATCTCTCAGAGAATTACATTTTGCTTTGTCTTCTCTATTTTCTATTTTCAATTTCATTGATATATGCCATGGCTTTATTATTTTGTTCTTCCTTACTGCTTTGGTTTTATTTTTCTCTTCTTTTTCTGATTTCTTGAGGTAGTAGCTTATATTGTTCACCTGAGACCTATCCTCGTTTATAATGTAAACTTTTAGTACTTTAAGTTTCCCTCTCAACACTGTTCTAGTTGTGTCTCCACAAATTTTGATATGTTAACGTGTTTTTTTTTTTTTTTTTTTTTTTTTGAGACGGAGTCTCGCTCTGTTGCCCAGGCTGGAGTGCAGTGGCCGGATCTCAGCTCACTGCAAGCTCCGCCTCCCGGGTTCACGCCATTCTCCTGCCTCAGCCTCCCGAGTAGCTGGGACTACAGGCGCCCGCCACCTCGCCCGGCTAGTTTTTTTTGTATTTTTTAGTACAGACGGGGTTTCACCGTGTTAGCCAGGATGGTCTCGATCTCCTGACCTCGTGATCCGCCCGTCTCGGCCTCCCAAAGTGCTGGGATTGCAGGCTTGAGCCACCGCGCCCGGCCATAACGTGTTTTTTTTTTTTAATTTTCTTTCAGTTCTCTGTAGTTTGTATTTCTCTGAAGACTTCCTCTTTGAACACTGTTGATTAGATTTCAAGTATTTGAAGATTTGCATGTTATCTTTCTCTGTTCAATCTAGTGTGATTCTATTGTCATCAAAGAACACATTCAGCCAGCCCCGATGGCTCTTGCCTATAATCCCAGCAGTTTGGGAGGCTGAGGTGGGTGGATCCTTTGATATCAGGAGTTCGAGACCAACCTGGCCAACATGGTAAAACCTTGTCTCTACTAAAAATACAAAAATTAGCTAAGTGTGGTAGCGGGCATCTGTAATCCTAGCTACTTGGGAGGCTGAACCAGGAGAATCGGTTGAATCCAGGGGGCAGAAGCTGTAGTGAGCTATCACACCACTGCACTCTAGACTGGGTGACAGAGCAAGACTCCGTCTCAAAACAAACAAACAAGCAAAACAAAACAAAACAAAAAAACAAAAAAAGTAGTAACAGACTCTGTATTGATTCAACTAATGTATTTGTTAAGATTTGTTTCATTCCTCAAATATGATTTATCTTCATATATGTTGTGTAGCAATTTAAAAACAGTGTATTCTGTTCTTTTGGTGTATTCTATAAATGCTTATTAGATCCTCATGGTTGATAATTTTTTTCTTTTTTATTTTCAGATTTTCTCTTACCTTGTTAATTTTGTGTCTAGTTGTTCTATCGTGTTTTACAGATTGATTTTGAAGTAATCAACTATAATTATGAATTTACCCATTTCTCCTTTCAGTTCTATCAGTTTTGCTTCACATATTTTGTAGCTCTGCTTTGTGATTCATTCACATCTAGGATGGCTGTATCTTTTAGTGGTTTGACTAGATAATCATTATGCAATGTCCCCTTTCTGTTTCTGGTAAATTTGTTTGTTCTAAAGTTTACTTTATTTGATATTAATATAGTCTCATTTTTTCCAATAAATGTAGTTTAGAAGATACATGTAGAGATATTAAAGAGTACAGGCCTGGCACAGTGGCTCACGCCTGTAATCCCAGCACTTTGGGAGGCCGTGGCGGGAGGATCAGGAGGTCAGAAAATCGAGACCATCCTAGCCAACACCGTGAAACCACATGTCTACTAAAAATACACACACACACATACACAATTAACCGGGCGTGGTGGCGGGCGCCTGAGACAGGAGAATGGCATGATGCAGGGAGGAGGAGATTGCAGTGAACCGAGAATGCGCCACTGCACTCCAACCTAGGCCACAGAGCGAGACTCTGTCTCAAAAATAAAAGTACAGACGTGCTTAAAATACCTCTTTGTATATTTGTATTTGCTACTTCTAGTAGAAAGTCTCACAGGTTGAATAGTATATAATAGAGAGAATATGTATTATGTATAAAAGACATTTGGCTGAAAAATTACAGCTAGAACAATTCATGAAATAAAAAAGTCTCATTTTCATAAATTTACTTTTAGTTAATTTATTTTTCTTATTTGGACTGTTACTAAAGGAATTAAGTGTGTTAACCCAGGGAAAACAAATGAAAGCACAATGTATTGTTTTGCGTAGTTCAAAATTCCATGTGAACAAGTTTTAAGTTAAGGGGTCTAAACTTCTTAAGAAACTTCCATAAAGTACCTTTAGTTTTTTAAAATTGATACTTTGAAGCAGACGTAAAATTCTAATTTTGATGAATATTAGCTACTTAGATGTAATTCACTGAATCAAACATACCTTCAATGTATCCATTTCCCTGACTTGCTATAATTTCTATATCAAGGTATATTTTCCTTTTATCTATAGTTCTACAAATGGAATGATCTGTTGCATTCATATAAGGCCAATGCTATTTACTTATAACGTTTAAAAATTTCCATAAATGTTTAATTTAACCAAAGTAGCATACTTAACTTTCTTATAATTAAGTACAAAAGAAAACTGTGTGTACATCTGGGTAATGTTGTCTACTTTAATGTTATATACATTTACACATCAAGAGTTTTACAAACACCGTAATACTTTCATTTCTAGTCTAATAACAAATTATATTTTAAATATTATATTTTAAATAATGTCTACTTGGAATTTTCATTTTACATTGTGTTTATTTTATGTTGAAATTTTATGTAATTTTTTTAACTGATTAGTGGTAATGACTTTATGCCTTTATTGACAGCAGAATAGTACAGATACAACAAATTAATCTTGACTTCATAAGTAAGGAAAAATAAGCAGAAACCCATATTGCACAATTTGACCACTTGCTAACCTTACCCCCATGCTCAAGTGAGTTTCTTCATGACATATGCAGATACTTAACCAAATACAAACAGGTACTTGTTAGAAATGTTTTTGTTTTCTTTTAACTTTCTTATCTTGCAGAATTTCAGATGTAGACACAACTAGACTGGCTGGTATAACAAACCTCTGTGTACCTATCACACAGCCCCAGTGATTTTCTCTTATCTACAGTTATCATAGAAAGATGTTTCAGACAGTCAGTGATGGCTGTCCCACAACAGTATCAGGGAGCTGAAAAACTCCATCTCCATTCATCACCTAGTGACTCTGTAGCCATCATGATGTTGTAGCACAAGGCAGTGCTCACATTTTTGTGATGATGCTGCTATAAACAAATCTGTGCTGCTAGTCGTATAAAAGCCTGGCACGTATGATTATGTACAGTATATAATACTTAATAATAAATGATTATTATTAGCTTATTATGTATTTATTATGCTATACTTGGGTTTTTTTTTGTTTTTTTTTTTTTTTTTTTTTTTTTTGAGATGGAGTCTTGCTCTGTTGCCCAGGCTGGAGTGCAATGGCAGTCTAGGCTCACTGCAACCTCCGCCTCATGGGTTCAAGCGATTCCTCTGCCTCAGCCTCCTGAGTAGCTGAGACTATAGGCACATGACACCACACCTGGCTAATTTTTGTATTTTTAGTAGAGACGGGGTTTCACCATGTTGGTCAAGCTGGTCTCAAACCCCTGGCGTTGTTATCCGCCCGACTCGGCCTTCCAAAGTGCTGGGATTGCAGACGTGAGCGACCGCTCCCAGCCTTTTATTATGTTATACTTTTATTGTTGTTTTAGAGTATACTCTTACATGTGTGTATATATCTATATAAAGTTAACTGTAAAACAATCTCAGGCAGGAGCTTCAGAAGTTATTCCAGAAGGCATTGTCATCATAGGAGATACAGCTCCCTGCAGGTTATTGTCCCCTTCTAGTCACCTTCGCAATGTGGAGGTGGAAGATGGTGTTATTGATGATCCTGACCTTGTGAAGGCCTAGGCTGATAAGTGTTTGTGTTTTAGTTTTTAACAAAAAAGTTTAAAAGGTAAAAAAAAGTAAAAATTTAAAAAATAGAAACAATAGAGTCAAGATATAAAGAAAATATTTCTCTAAAGCTGTGCAATTTGTTTTAATGTTTAAATTTTTGTGGGTACATAGTAAGTGTATATATGTATGGGGTACATGGGATGTGTTGATACAGGCACACATGTGAAATAAGCACATCATGGAGAATGGGTATCCATTTCCTCAAGCATTTATCTATTAAGTTGCAAACAATTCAACAGCACATTTTAAGTTATTTTAAAATTGTACAATGTGTTTGTGTTTTAAGCCAGGTGTTATTACAGAAGAGTCAAGAAGGTTAAAATAAACTTTAAAGTTTATAAAGTAAAAGAGTTACAGTAACCTAAGGTTAATTTATTATTGATGAAAGGATTTTTTTTTTTGTAAATTTGGTGAAGTCTGAGTGTACAGTATTTTTAAAGCCTACAGTAGTATACAGTAATATCCTAGGCTTTCACATTCACTAACCACTCACTCTCTGACTTACCCAGAGCAACTTCCAGTCTGGATCTCACTCTGTTGCCTAGACTGGAGTGCAGTGGCAGGATCTCGGCTCACTACAGCCTTGATCTACTGGGCTCAAGCGATCCTCTCACCTCAGCCTCCCCAGTAGCTGGGACTACAGGCACGTATCACTATGCCTGTCTATTTTTTTTTTTTTTTGTATTTTTTTGTAGAGAGGAGGTCTCACTGTATTGCCCAGGCTGTTTTCTATATTTAATTGTGCTTAGATACACAAATAGTTACTGTTGTGTTCCAACTGCCTATAGTATTCCGTACAGAAACATGCTGTACAGGTTTGTAGCCTAGGAGCAATACGTTCTACCATTTAGCCTAGCTGTGTAGTAGGCTGTACCATCTAGGTTTGTGTAAATACAGTTTCTGATGTTCGCACAATGAGGAAATCGCTTAACAATGCATTTCTCAGAACATATCCCTTTTCCTAAAATAGAATCTCATAATATGTGATCTTTTGTGTCTCATCGTTTACAACTAGCATGTTTTAGGTTTTTTAATTAAAACGTTTTTGTGGGTACATAGTAGGTGTATATATTCATGGGGTATGTGACATGTTTTGATACAGGTATGCCATGCATAATAATCACAGCATGGTGAATGGGCTGTCTATCCCCTCAAGCTTTTATCGTTTGAGTTACAAACAATCCAATTACATTCTTTAAGTTATTTAAAACATACAATTAAATCATTATTGACTATAGTCACCCTATTGTGCTATCAAATAGTAGGTCATATATATATATATATACATATACTTTAAGTTCTGGGGTACATGTGCAGAATGTGCAGTTTTGTTACATAGGTATACATGTACCACGGTGGTTTGCTGCACCCATCATCGCGTCATCTACATTAGGTATTTCTCCTATTGCTACCCCTCCTCTGGACCCCCACCCCCTGACAGACCCTGGTATGTGATGTTCCCCTCCCTGTGTCCATGTGTTCTCATTGTTCAACTCCCACTTATGAATGAGAACATATGGTGTTTGGTTTTCTGTTCTTGTGTTAGTTTGCTGAGAATGATGGTTTCCAGCTTCATCCATGTCCCCACAAAGAACATGAACTCATCCTTTCTTATGGCTGCATAGTATTCCATGGTATATATGTGCCACATTTTCTTTATCCAGTTTATCATTGATGGGCATTTGGATTGGTTCTAAGTCTTTGTTGTTGTGTGTGCCACAATAAACATACGTGTGCATGTGTCTTTATAGCAGAATGATTTATGATCCTTTGGGTATATAATGGAACTGCTGGGTCAAATGATATTTCTGGTTCTAGATCCTTGAGGAATCGCCACACTGTCTTCAACAATGGTTGGAAAATTAGTTACACAATGGTTGAACTAATTTACTTTCCCACCAACAGTGTAAAAGCATTCCTGTTTCTCCACATTCTCTCCAGCATCTGTTGTTTCCTGACTTTTTAATGACAATTAAAGCATCCTAACTGGCATGAGATGGTATCTCGTTGTCATTTTGATTTGCATTTTTCTAATGACCAGTGATGATGAACTTTTCTTCGTATGTTTGTTAGCTGCATAAATGTCTTCTTTTAAGAAGTGTCTGCTCATATCCTTTACCCATTTTTTGATGGGGTGGGTTGTTTTTTTCTTGTAAATTTGTTTAAGATCCTTGTGGATTCTGGATATTAGCCCTTTGTCAGCTGGATAGATTGCAAACATTTTCTCCTGTTTTGTAGGGGTTGCCTGTACCCTCTGATGATAGTTTCTTTTGCTGTGAAGAAACTCTTTATTTAATTGATCCCATTTGTCAATTTTGGCTTTTGTTGAAATTGCTTTTGGTGTTTTAGTCATGAAGTCTTTGCCCATGCCTATGTCCTGAATGGTATTACCTAGGTTTTCTTCTAGGGTTTTTACTGTTTTAGGTCTTACATTTAAGTCTTTAATCCATCTTGAGTTAATTTTTGTAGAAGGTGTAAGGAAGGGGTCCAGTCTTAGTTTTCTGTATATGGCTAGCCAGTTTTCACCATTTATTAAATAGGGAATCCTTTCCCCATTGCTTGTTTGTACCATGTTTATCAAAGATCAGATGGTTGTAGATGTATAGTGTTATTTCTGAGGCCTCTGTTTTGTTGCATTGGTCTATATATCTGTTTTGATACCAGTACCATGCTGTTTTGGTTACTATAGCCTTGTAGTATAGTTTGAAGTCAGGTAGCATGATGCCTCCAGCTTTGTTCTTTTTGTTTAGAATTCTCTTGACTATACAGGCTCTTTTTTGATTCCATATGAAATTTGAAGCATTTTTTTTCTAATTCTGTGAAGAAAGTCAGTGGTAGCTTGATGGGAATAGCATTGAATCTATAAATTACTTAGGGCAGTATGGCCATTTTCACTATATTGATTCGTCCTATCCATGAGCATGGAATGTTTTACCATTTGTTTATGTCTTCTCTTATTTCCTTGAGCAGTGTTTTGTAGTTCTCCTTGAAGAGGTCTTTCACGGCCCTTATAAATTGTATTCCTAGGTATTTTATTCTCTTTGTAGCAATTGTGAACGGGAGTTCACCCATGGTTTGACTCTCTGTTTGTCTATGATTGGTATATAGGAATTCTTGTGATTTTTGCACATTGATTTTGTATCCTGAGACTTTGCTGAAGTTGCTTGTCAGCTTAAGGAGATTTTGGGCTGAGACGGTGAGGTTTTCAAAATATACAAATATATAATCTGCAGACAGAGACAATTTGACTTCTTCTTTTCCTATTCAAATACTCTTTCTTTCTCTTGCCTGACTGCCCTGGCCAGAACTTCCAATACTATGTTGAATAGGTGTGGCGAGAGAGGGCATCCTTGTCTTGTGCTGGTTTTCAAAGTGAATGCTTCCAGCTTTTGCCCATTCAGTATGATATTGGCTGTGGGTTTGTCATAAATAGCTCTTCTTATTTTGAGGTACGTTCCTTCAAGACCTAGTTTATTGAGAGTTTTTTAGCAGGAAGGGGTGTTGAATTTTGTCAAAGGCCTTTTGTACATCTATTGAGATAATCGTGTGATTTTTGACTTTGATTCTGTTTATGTAATGGATTACATTTATTAATTTGTGTATGTTGAGCCAGTCTTGCATCCCAGGGATGAAGCCAACTTGATCATGGTGGATAAGCTTTTTGATGTACTGCTGGATTCAGTTTGCCAGTATTTTATTGAAGATTTTCACATAGATGTTCATCGGAGATATTGGCCTGAAATTTTCTTTTTTGTTGTGTCTTTGCCAGGTTTTGGTATCGGGATGATGCTGGCCTCATAAAATGAGTTATTTAGAGAGGATTTCCTCTTTTTCTATTGTTTGGAATAGTTTCAGAATGAATGGTACCAGCTCCTCTTTTTACCTCTGATAGAATACAGCTGTGAATCCGTCTGGTCCTGGATTTTTTTTGTTTGATAGGCTATTAACTACTTCCTCAATTTCAGAACATTTTGTTGGTCTATTCAGGGATTCAACTTCTTCTTGGTTTAGACTTGGGAGGGTGTGTGTGTCCAGGAATTTATCCATTTCTTCTAGATTTTGTAGTTTATTTGCATAGAGATGTTTATAGTATTCTCTGATGGTAGTTTGTCTTTCTGTGGGATCAGTGGTGATATCCTCTTTATCATTTTTTTAATTGCATCTATTTGATTTTTCTCTTTTCTTCCTTTTTTATTCTGACTAGTGGTCTATTTAGTTGATCTTTCCAAAATACCAACTCTTGGATTCATTGATTGTTTGAATGGTTTTTCATGTCTCTATCTCCTTTAGTTCTGCTCTGATCTTAGTTATTTCTTGTCTTCTGCTAGTTTTTGAATTTGTTTGCTCGTTTTTAATTTTGATGTT
Source organism: Rhinopithecus bieti (assembly GCF_001698545.2). Taxonomy (NCBI): domain Eukaryota; kingdom Metazoa; phylum Chordata; class Mammalia; order Primates; family Cercopithecidae; genus Rhinopithecus; species Rhinopithecus bieti. Next base: position 31,479 of record NW_016828553.1, on the reverse strand, counting down.
AAGGTGTCTATTTTAGATCTTTCCTGCTTTCTCTTGTGATCATTTAGTACTATAAATTTCCCTCTACACATTGTTTTAAATGTGTCCCAGAGATTCTGGTACATTGTGTCTTTTATCATATCAAAGAAAGTGTCTTGATGATAAAGTGTCAGAAATCTAACAGAGTCCATAGCTATCTGTTTTAATAATAATAGAGATTAAGAAATGTTTTATTTCAAATTTGTAGATCTTGAGTACTATGACAACTATAAATCAGAATAAATTATAATGAAAATATGACTTTCTATAGATTAGCTACACCATCCATTTTATTATATGAAACAAAAATAAAGATACTACCAGTTCCTGTATATTAGTTTCTTTTTTAAATTATTTTAAATCTCATATATGAAGTTATCTTACTATGTCTCATACAAGTACATTTTTAAAGGACTGTTTAGATTTTACAAATGTAAACCTGTTTTGTTTGTCATCTTATTCTTTGCTTGCTTTCTTCTTTTAATTTAGCATGGATTTATTGTGTCACACAGTGTATGTGACATGATAATATTTGCTTTGTACAATCAAAAAGGAGCTGAGATATCTAATGTTAAATTGTTGAAATTTAATAAGACAGTGTGTATAAATTTATACAAAACCTTCAAAAACTGTAATCTTCTCTAACTCAGACCTATGACTGCATTGAAAAGAACCATCTGTGGTAATACTTTTTATTTGTGAGTTAATTTACCTTCCAGACTAAATAATTGAAAACATTTTAAAAGCTGATTTAGTGATTAGTATATAATATAAAATCTTCACTGTCTCCATTGTTTTAAAAACAATTGTATATCATGAAATATATAACAGTTATTTTATTTAAATGAACACCTCATAAAACTATTGTTAGTTAAATGTGTACCTGTGTGTGTATGTTTCCCAAGAGTAACCTAAAATATCTTTGATGATTGATAGAATAAGTTACTCTGTAATTATTTAAGCATTTATAATTTTATCCTATCTTGTTACACTCAACATGACATAACTATTAATCAAAGAATAATGTGGCATATATTGCTATTTCAAGATAATGTAATTTTGTTTACTGATTATGTTTTCTCAATATATTTTTTATTTCTTTATTATTCTTTTCTTTCTTTTTTTCTTTTATGTTGCTAACAGTTGTTTCTCTCCATAATTTTGCCTTTTAAAATTTATTTTATTGTAGTTACAAATTATTTAACCAACACGTGTACCTCATTTCAGCAGAAATTTTTATCTATGTTGGATAAATTTCTCTTACAAAGGCAATCTGGCTTACGCATAAGGAGATATACACAGATACTATAATAAGATATTTGTTTTTCAATTTGGATTGAAATCAAAGAGCATAATTTTATTCAATCCTTTCTGGTGCATATATAGAGCCACCAGTATCTCAAAGAGAAAATGGTAGACAACAATTTAACTAAGCCAAAGTGTCTTAAAAAAAAAAAAAAAAAAAAAAAAAAAAAGTAACTCTATACATCGTAAAATGTATTTTATTTGTATAAATTTAAGGTCTTCAGTTCTATCCACATTGCTGCAGAAGAAGTGATTTCAGTCTATTATGGCTCTGTGTGTGTGTGTGTGTGTGTTTGTGTGTGTGTGTGTGTGTGTGTGTGTGTATCACCTTTCTTTATCCAATCATCCATTGACGAACACTTAGGTTGATTCTATTTCTCTGCTATTACAAATAGTCCTGAAATAAACTTATGAGTGCAAGTGTCTTTTTGATATCATGATTTATTTTCCTTTGGGTAGATATCCAGGAGTGGAATTGCTAGATGGGATGGTAGTTCTTTTTTTAGTGTTTAGTTTTTTTTTTTTTTTAATCTCCATACTGTGTTCCATAGAAGTTGTAGTAATTTACATTTCTACCAACAGCATACAAGGGTTCTCTTTTCTCTGCATCCTCATCAACATCTGTTTTGTGTGTGTGTGTGTGTGTGGTTTTTTTTTTTTTTTTTTTTTTTTTGCTTTTTATTAATTAGCCATTCTCACTGGTGCAAGATAATAACTCATTGTGGTTTAAATTTGCATATCTCTGATGATTAATGATGTTGAGCATCTTTTCTTATGCGTTGTTGGCCATTTCTTCTTCTGTAGCCTTATTTTGAAAAAAAAAAAAAAAAAAAAAAAAGTCTGTTCATGTTCTTTTCCTGTTCTTTAATGGGAATATTTGTGGAAGAAGGAGCAAAATCACCTGATGACCATTCAACAGGCCCTGGGTACCAATACTCCCTATCGGAGGAATTTAAAAGGAAGCAAAACCACCTGGTGATCATCAAACAGGCCATCTCCTTATGTGGAGAAATTAGAAGCAATTAGACTTCTCTCTTATCTAAAGCAGGCATCTGGTTCCAGATTCCTTTCCCCATCTAAAATCTGTAAGTAACTAGAATTTCTCTATGTCTCTGGAATGCCATGACAAAACTCATTGTGCATCAAGGCACCAAAATCACTAAAATGTAATCATTTATTATGACCCACATGGCTATATTACCCTTAAGTGCCCTCTTTAAGGTCCATAAATACCCTGCAGGAAAAAATCTACCACCGTATGCCCAGTCCTCTCGCTGAGGTGCCTGGCTGCACTCTTCTGCAGCTTTCTTTCTTTCTAATAAAACTCTCCTTTTCTAACCTATACCGTTGTTGGTAAATTCTTTTACCACCTCTCAAATTGACCACTTCTCGAAGCTGGGGCTCTGACACCTCACCCAGCCACGGGATTTTGTTCTTGGTGTTGAGTTGTTTGAGTTCCTCATAGACACTGGAAATTAGTCCTTTCTTGGATGCATAATTCGCTGAATATTTTCTCCCAATCTGCAGAATATTCATTCTGTTGAGTATTTCTTTTTTTTGCATGGAAATGTTTTAGTTTAATTTCATCCCATTTGTCTATTTTCCTTTTGTTGTTTGTGTTTTGAGGTCTTAATCATGAATTCTTCACCTAGACCAATGTCCAGAAGAATTTTTTCTAGGTTTTCTTGTAGTATTTCTATGTTTTAGGTCTTACGTTTAAGTCTTATGCCCTCTTGAGTTGATTATTATAGATGGTAGATCTACAAAAGAGAACCTCTGTCTACCAGAGATAGGGGCTTTGTTTCATTTTCTGCATGTGGCAATCCATTTTTTTTTCTTTTAGAATACACCAGGATTATGCCAAGATTTTCTGTTAATACCTTGTCTAGTAACAAAAGAGCCCAGTGTTATGACCTTAAGTGTAGACTACGTTATAAAGCAAACATCTACCATCATCCCGTGAGCAGTTTTATTCAGTCCTAAACAACTCAACATACTATGTTTAACATTTCTTCTCTTTTCAAATGGAAGGTTTCATAATTCTGATTCATTTCATTTCTGATTAGTTTCAGTATTTCTTTTAACAGTTTAACTTATAGAAGACCTATTTTATATTATTAACTTTTTTATCACTGCTATCCCTGACCTTTTCAGCACCCACCATGCCATTAGAACAGTAAAATATAAAGATACTGTGACAATGGAAGATAGAAAAGCAGAAACTAAAATGCCAAAATTAGGGGTGATTACAACTCCGAGAGATGAATTTGTCAGCATGCATGCACTTGCTTTTTTATTTCAATATTATAATTCTTGCTTCATCCCCTAATCTTTGAAAAGTACTTTTCAAAATGAAGAAAAAAATATTCGGGTTAATTTGTCATTTTTTTTTTCTAGAATAACTTCAAAGCAGTGCTTTGAAGAAGCTGTGGTCCTAGGTGTTTGTATGTTATTTCTGAACCAAAAAAAAATCTGCTTTATATTCTTGGTGTAGAAAGAGATTTAAATCTCCTAATTAGTCTGGTTTCAATTTTCCCAAACTCCATAATAGTTAAACATGAATATACCTTAATTTCATAAAAAAGGCAGGCAGAGATAATGTGTTTACCATCATAAAAATAACAAAGAGATTAATTGATTATATTTTCCAAATCTTGAATTATCTTGATACTATTTCAGACTTTCTTTATTTTAATTTTATGTGGACCCTTGGATTATAATATAAATGAGGCATGAATCATGACATCTGCTAAACCAAATATTTCTGCAGCACAAGAAAAATATGAAATAAGAAATTATAAATATTTTGATTAAACTATG
>NW_016828553.1:16813-26911 GCF_001698545.2 Rhinopithecus bieti | reverse complement strand
AAAAAAAAAAAAAAAAAAAGTCTGTTCATGTTCTTTTCCTGTTCTTTAATGGGAATATTTGTGGAAGAAGGAGCAAAATCACCTGATGACCATTCAACAGGCCCTGGGTACCAATACTCCCTATCGGAGGAATTTAAAAGGAAGCAAAAACCACCTGGTGATCATCAAACAGGCCATCTCCTTATGTGGAGAAATTAGAAGCAATTAGACTTCTCTCTTATCTAAAGCAGGCATCTGGTTCCAGATTCCTTTCCCCATCTAAAAATCTGTAAGTAACTAGAATTTCTCTATGTCTCTGGAATGCCATGACAAAACTCATTGTGCATCAAGGCACCAAAATCACTAAAAATGTAATCATTTATTATGACCCACATGGCTATATTACCCTTAAGTGCCCTCTTTAAGGTCCATAAATACCCTGCAGGAAAAAATCTACCACCGTATGCCCAGTCCTCTCGCTGAGGTGCCTGGCTGCACTCTTCTGCAGCTTTCTTTCTTTCTAATAAAACTCTCCTTTTTCTAACCTATACCGTTGTTGGTAAATTCTTTTTACCACCTCTCAAATTGACCACTTCTCGAAGCTGGGGCTCTGACACCTCACCCAGCCACGGGATTTTGTTCTTGGTGTTGAGTTGTTTGAGTTCCTCATAGACACTGGAAATTAGTCCTTTCTTGGATGCATAATTCGCTGAATATTTTCTCCCAATCTGCAGAATATTCATTCTGTTGAGTATTTCTTTTTTTTGCATGGAAATGTTTTAGTTTAATTTCATCCCATTTGTCTATTTTTCCTTTTGTTGTTTGTGTTTTGAGGTCTTAATCATGAATTCTTCACCTAGACCAATGTCCAGAAGAATTTTTTCTAGGTTTTCTTGTAGTATTTCTATGTTTTTAGGTCTTACGTTTAAGTCTTATGCCCTCTTGAGTTGATTATTATAGATGGTAGATCTACAAAAGAGAACCTCTGTCTACCAGAGATAGGGGCTTTGTTTCATTTTTCTGCATGTGGCAATCCATTTTTTTTTCTTTTTAGAATACACCAGGATTATGCCAAGATTTTCTGTTAATACCTTGTCTAGTAACAAAAGAGCCCAGTGTTATGACCTTAAGTGTAGACTACGTTATAAAGCAAACATCTACCATCATCCCGTGAGCAGTTTTATTCAGTCCTAAACAACTCAACATACTATGTTTAACATTTCTTCTCTTTTCAAATGGAAGGTTTCATAATTCTGATTCATTTCATTTCTGATTAGTTTCAGTATTTCTTTTAACAGTTTAACTTATAGAAGACCTATTTTATATTATTAACTTTTTTATCACTGCTATCCCTGACCTTTTCAGCACCCACCATGCCATTAGAACAGTAAAATATAAAGATACTGTGACAATGGAAGATAGAAAAGCAGAAACTAAAATGCCAAAATTAGGGGGTGATTACAACTCCGAGAGATGAATTTGTCAGCATGCATGCACTTGCTTTTTTATTTCAATATTATAATTCTTGCTTCATCCCCTAATCTTTGAAAAGTACTTTTCAAAATGAAGAAAAAAATATTCGGGTTAATTTGTCATTTTTTTTTTCTAGAATAACTTCAAAGCAGTGCTTTGAAGAAGCTGTGGTCCTAGGTGTTTGTATGTTATTTCTGAACCAAAAAAAAATCTGCTTTATATTCTTGGTGTAGAAAGAGATTTAAATCTCCTAATTAGTCTGGTTTCAATTTTCCCAAACTCCATAATAGTTAAACATGAATATACCTTAATTTCATAAAAAAGGCAGGCAGAGATAATGTGTTTACCATCATAAAAATAACAAAGAGATTAATTGATTATATTTTCCAAATCTTGAATTATCTTGATACTATTTCAGACTTTCTTTATTTTAATTTTATGTGGACCCTTGGATTATAATATAAATGAGGCATGAATCATGACATCTGCTAAACCAAATATTTCTGCAGCACAAGAAAAATATGAAATAAGAAATTATAAATATTTTGATTAAACTATGAAAAATGTTTCTGATAGAAGGGTATTTGGAAAAAATGTTAATTTTAAAAATTGTTAAATAACTACTACCTTACCTTTGCTATATTTATATATATGGTCCACAAGACTGTAGGTTAAGAAAAAATACCAATTTATTTTTCATAAAAAACTGAATTTTAAAATGTGAAGTTTAGCAGAAATAATTATTCTTAAATAAGAAAATAGATTTGCAATTATATTGGAGTCAGTATTTTGTGTGTGTTTTTTCTTTGTTTGCTTGTTCTTTTTAACTTTAAATTCTACTTTTAAAATGTGACATCTTGCTTAGTATTTCCTCCTATGTTATTAAAGAAATGTCTACCCTGGAAATTTTTGGGGGAAACACTTGATCATCCAACACGTATGGAAAGTGGTATATCCTCTTTCCCCTCTGAGAAAATTACAATAAGTGTCAAGATAATAAAAATTCAAGGAATTTCTACAAAGAGAAAGAGAACTTTTAAATATGAATTTGTCTAGAATTTACTATAATAAATTTGATTACAAACCACTTTTACTCTGCCACATAATAGCTAATTAACAGCACACAGAATTTGTTTATCATACAAAGTACATTATGAAATAGGGATGTAGATCACACTTTTTTATATATATAATCACCTTTGATAGTATGTTATAATATCAACTACTTGAAAATAAATGTCTCCCACAGCATAAAATGTGTTTTCTACCTTTTCTGGTGACTAAGACCATTTTAATTATGATTAATTATATGAAACATCTAATATAGCACTTTTCTCCCTTTTAAAGATGCTATTCTCCCCAAAACTTTGTGAATTATGTAGCTTAAATTTTAGCAATCCTGTCATATAAATGCAAAAATTCATTGGACCAAAATAGTATAGCTTTGTTGTGTAGAAGGGCAATTAGAATTCAGATCTCTTTTTCTTGATATGTCTTCTTGGAATGAGTCAATTGTTTTGTGTTTTAGGCCTATTTTAAATGAAAGTAAAAGAAAAACTGTTAATAAAACTATAATATGAAATATTCATTTTCATGTGTTTGTCCTAGAAGCAAAGCAGGGCACTAATTTGTTATGATAGCTCTATGTTTTTGATAAAAATATGTTAGCTTATAAGTGTCCTAGAATTCAGAAACTTGCACTGCTAGGAGACTACCCAAAGAATTCACAGCCAAAGGATTCCCAGTGCTGAATTTCACAAATGATCAGAACGTGTAATAGTCACAAATCAGACATTTCAAGAAGCTTAATTCCAGAAAACCAAGTTTAATATTACCTTTAAAAAACAGCCAAGCAGATTCATAAGGAAAATAAAGAGGGAGTGGGTAATTCCAAAATACTTAAAGTATTAGAAACAGTATAGTTCAGATCTAATCTAGATATTTGAGTTATTCCTCAAATTGCATCAATTAACGTGGGAATATTGATTTTCTTTTAAAAAATCTCTTATCTAGACATTTGCAGAAAATTTTACAAAACTAGATTAATATGATATTACACAATTTTGTCGCATTTCTGCCTTCTTTTTAATTATATTCCTCCAGAACAGAACAAAACAAATAATCATCTTTTATCTCACTACCATTTGTAATCTCATGTTGATACTCTTCATGGTATTTCTCTATGCTTGTTTAATGAGAAACACATAAACACAACGTTTTGTCAATTTACTTTACAAAATGCGATCATATGTATATACATATTATACATAAATAGTGCATTTTTTTTCTCATTCAACAATATCTAATTAAAATCATTGCAAATTAGCTAGCATCTCTGCAATTTATTATTTTTAATGCCAGCATTCTATTCTATAGTGTGAATGTTCTGTATATTTCCTAAATCTTTAAAATTTTGTTTTTTATATGTGTGTATTCCACTTTTACCTCTACAAATAACAAGCGATACTATCATACATATCCTTGCCAATTGTCTTTGAGTTCCAAAAGTTATTTCTTAGGGATAGAGTCCCAGGAGAAAGATTGCCAGGTCAAGCATTGTTTATGTGTTTAATTGCAATATATGTTAACAAATTGGCTTTCATCTCTAACAATTCACACACCTTATAGCAATTTATGAGAATACCCAGTTTCATCACATCTCCGCCAGTAAAACTCTTTGATTTCTCCTAAACCATTCATAAATCAATCCTTAATGTTTCTTTAATTCGTGTTTCTCTGATGGCTATTGTATTCGAATAGCTTTTAATATGTTTGTCGACTATTTGTATTTACCCTTTAGTAAAATCTCTCTTTATTCATTTGTTCATAGTTTATTGGATGCTTTTGTCTTTTCTTTCCAATTTTTGAGAGCTATTTATTACAGAAATTCTCCATATGTTACACTTTTCTCCCTCACATCTATTACCTAAGTACTGTATATGTTAATCTTATTCTTTACCCTACGTAAGTTCTATATACAACTTGTGTGTATTTGTGTATATATATGTATTTATATATATACACACATACATATACATACACATACATACTTATATATTTACATGTATAAAAATATATATACACACATTTTAGTTGTATATGCATTTTATAGCATCAGTGCTTCCAGACTTGGTTATAAACATCTAAACATCTTCTTTATCCTTAGATTTTAAAGGAAAATATTAAATTTTCTTGCATTAGTTTCCTACCGTTTACATTCTCACATGTGATGGGATCTATTCCTGTATGCTTTCTCTATTCCTAGAAGCTAAGGCAGAATCAAATTAAATAATAATGGTAGCTTTATAGTATTATCTGAAAAGACAAAGACATCATAGTTGTACTTTCTCTTTACTGCATTGGAAATTATTAGAAAACTTTTTTTAACATGATCTGGAAAAACACGTATCCAATTAAAATATTGCCATAAAATACGAATTCAATTAAAATATTGCCGTACAAATATGAATTCAATTGAACTTACAGACAAATATTTGGAGTTTAGTCATTTGTATGTCTTTCCTTCTAAAAGCATGATCTCTCTTTCCATTTGTGACATATATTTTACTCTTTTAAAAGCTTTTATTATACATTCACTAATTTTTATTAAAATTATTTCTATACACTTTATAATTTTAGAAATTACTGTAAATAACATTCCCATTTACATTTGTAAGCTTTTTTTTCTAGAGTGTAGAAAAGATGTTTAGTTTTTATACTTGCATCAAATTAATTTGCATTATTATCTCATTAATTTAATAAATTTTCAACTAGCAACTTTTGGGTTTCATCGGATAAATTTATAATTTTCCTTTATATTTTGCTAGGTATTTCATTTTTCTTATTATATTTGCTAAAACTGAAGGACAATATCAAATGCTAATACTAAGAAAGGGTAACCTTATTTCATTCCTTATTGTTAATTATGGTAATTTAGAGTTTTAGTCTTTGAGTAATTATTTGCTGCGGTTTTCTTTCTTTGACTTTGATAAAGAGAGTTCTATCACCTTGAAGTATTTATCTGTACTTACTATCACCCTCTCATTCAAACTTAATCAAATCAAATTTTTGCCAGAAACATTCTACCCAAATTGGTTTTGTGAATCAGTAATTTCCCATTGCTAAATCTAATGGTCACCTGTCATTCTTCTTCTATACCTATCAAAAATATTTAGATGGTTTCATATTAACCTCCTCTTTGCTATACTTTCTTCACTTGGTTTCTAGAAGAACATTCTCTTTATTTTTCTTCTACTTTCTTCTCCTCAGTTTTCTATCCTCATTCCTCTTATTCCCCCCAGACTTTTGATATTGCTATGACTAAGGGCTCAATCCTCAATTCTGTTCTTACTCCCTTGGTGATCATATCCAAATTCATAATTCTAAACACCATCTCTATGCAAAGCACTCCTAATTTTTTATCTATAGCCCAGACCTTTCTCCTAAGCCCTAAGTTCTAGAAGTATGTTTCTAATTGTCTACTTGCATTATTATTTGAATAATAGATACCTTAAGCTCAACACATTCTATAATTAGTAAACCATGATATTCTTCAAAGTCTATGCACCTATCTACTCTAATACTCTCTTCTTCTGTACTACATATACACAGCCTTATATGTAAAATTGACTACATGTTTATAAAATTGGTCAGATGCTTTAATAAGAAATGCATATACTGATGGAATATCTACTGTACTAAAATCATTTCTAAACTTGGTATAATACTATTGCTTTATAAATTTAGGTTACATTCCCCTAAAGCAAAGAAATTCATTTCTTGGTAGGCAATAAACTGTACTCAAACAAAAATATTTGTCACTGCATCCTTGTAAGCAGTTATCATCACAAAATAATTTTTAAATCAGCATTTTAGTGTGTAATTGGAATTCAAAAAACCGCAGTGAATACGTGTGTGTGTGTTCAGTAAGAGTCATGAAAGTTTTACATTATTTAAAAATATATAATGTTCACAAGAAAGAGTGTAATTATATTAAACAGTCTTACAAAAAGCACAGAATAGATGTACTCTGGGTATTTAAAGCCCACGGCCTTCAAAAGCAGAGCCAGCATGTCTGACTGGAATAATAGCAAATGGCTTCTTTTCTCTCCAGCTTGCTCAATGTCCTGCATTATGCCAAAGTCATGGTTTCACTCATGTTGACTGCCCTCTCCCAGATCCTACACATTATTCTACAGGCTACTTTTTTTTATTATTATTAAAGAAACCTTCTTTGGCTCTATTGCCTGAAATCCCTAAGTCTAATTTTGTACTTTAGTGGATTTATGAGCCATAATTTGTTTTCTATTAAATCAATTTTGTAATATATTAGTCTCATCGCCTGAAACAAATTGTAACTGTGATGATGAGAAATACATCTTCTGTTGCTGACCATTTCCTATAGTGCCTCATGTTTTGTAGGATTCATAACTGGCTAACACAGATCACACAAAACTGACTAATTTAAAAAAGCAGAATAGTTATAAAAATAAGAAAAAAAACAATGTACACATATTTAAATCCCATTTCCACGTGGAAACTTAAATTTAATAATCCAATTGACAATCTAGGGGACCTGTGAGAGACCCTCCAGGTAGTGGCATCTTCTTCCAGGTATAAGTATAAGATGTATTTAAGACATATTTTAAAGGTTTCCTCAATGATGTTAAAGTGGATGCAAATATTAAATAAAATCTCTACTTTCATGTGTGCCATGAAGTTCATTTAAAGTTACACTTTTAGAAAAGCTATTCTACCTTCTACAGAAAAGGTGACATAGTTCATTTGAGAGAGGCAAAAATGTACATCATCAATTTCTTTTGTTTATGGAAATGAGTGGTATTTTTAAAAGTTTGCAATTAGAAGTCTTCTGTCAATATTGCTCAAACTCATATTATTTGTTGATTATAGGATTATTTATATGTACGAAGGTCAGTCTTTGAGGAATAAGGCAGAGAGTGGAGAAATTATATGATTTTTTACAGAGGTTAAGCAGGTTGAAGCTAGAAGTGGTGAAACTTTGGTCCCAAAAGCTGGAATCTGTAATAGAGGAAACTGACCAAAACAATTCCTATAGAATTTAAGCTGAAAGAATTGAAGCAACACATTTCTGAGTTGTATATTGTGGAGTAAACAACTGCTGCTTCAAATCTTCAAAAAAGCCAAAAACAAAAGCCTTATATGTATAGTGGAGGAAAAGAAATGCCAGGTTATGTGGAAATAAAGAGAAATGACTAAATTCCCCATCTGGGTCCACACAGAAAAAAAGGAGAGGAAAAGAGAAGGAGAAAAGTAAGAGAGATCAAAATTTCAGGAAGCACATTTACTGTAGACAGAAGTGACTCATAGAATCTAAGTCCCTTGAATTCATAGATACCTTGAGAAGGGCTTCTTTCTATGAATCAAGAGATAAATGCCTGTAAGCAATTTCCTATAAATCTTAAAGGAATAGTTGACCTCAGCTGATATTATCTAGGTTACAAAAAATGCTCATGAGAATTTATGGAGGCAAGAAATTGGGTAGGTGATATTTAAAGGTATAAGAGTCCACTATGAACTTCTGATCTAGAAAGAAATGTAACATCCACAGAAACCATCATGGTGGTAGTAAAAATAGGCATCACAAAATCCATGAGAGTAAAAACTTTTACTTACCTTCTAATAGCATTTTCATTCAGGTTATACTTGATTAAAAATTAGTAAATACATAGCATGTGGTATAGTTTTGTTGTGTCCCCACCCAAATGTCATCTTGAGTTCCCATATGTTGTGGGAGGGACCTGGTATGTCTTTATCAGCAGCATGAAAATGGACTAATTCAGCATGTTAAAGTACAAAAATACTCAAAATCGGATTTGACTGGGGTGGAAAAAGGACTTACGGGTTATAACTACATACTTTTCTAAATTGATATGCTTTAAATTTTGGTTTCCATACAAAACTTAGGAAAACCTGAAGTTGCATACATGAGTAATAAAGTTTGTTTCAATAAATGATGCTGTTATCATAAACCCATTTCTGGTCATTTATTTTCATGTTGACCACATTTTTCTAATGGAATGTTAACAATATTCCATTGCATGTAATAATTATGTAATAATAATAATGTTTACTAAATAGTCCTTGGGATGTTTCATGTATTTCATCTCATTTAATTCTTACAATAACGTTATGGGTTATTACAAATAACACTAATATTATATTATACTTAACATTATAATTCCCATTTTATGTTTGAGGAAATTGAGATACTCAAATATTACATGATTTCGCTACATTTTCACCGTAGGTTGGCTGATTCTAAGGACTATACTGTTTTATATTGTTAAAATTACGTTTGTTTTGTTCAATGTCGAACATAATAACATGTTCAGGCATTAAAGTAAATTACTATTTTCTTCTATAACTAATATTGCTGCTGATTATGATGATTACACTGATGATCTGGGAAGGATTTTGCCAAGTAGCTTGAGAGTAAGTCCAAAGCAAATTACGTTTTAGCCATTTATTCAGACAGTAGTAATTGCAGTGGTCCCATCACTGCATACACAAAACTGGATTGATAGTGCAAATAATGAAATTAATTTATAGTCGTTTCAAGTTTTAAAGTTGTCATAGTTTTATGTGTTTGTGACAGTGATATTCATAAGGTGTCATCAGACAACTGACATGTAAATTTATTTTCACATATAATATGGAAGTAGTGATAATATTTGTTTATTGTTAATGGAGAAAAAATTTACTGGGATGATTAAATTTTATCTGTTGCCTCATATAACATAGAATCTGGATTAATGATTCAAAAATGTTTATTATATCTGGTAAAATCAAATTGAATAACTTAGACTTATCAGTCAAAAGGCCATGCTAATGATACTACATGTACTTCAGTCTTAAATGCAACACTAGACAAAGGCTAAATACTTGCCAACTTATTGATAAATTCACAGTGGTTCTCTAATGTTTTATTTCCAGGGACTCAAGGCAAGATAAAGGGGTGTAAATAATCTTGAACTTAGGTGGAACCACCAATTTGAGTAAATTAAGAGGTGGTATAAAATAAATCAAGAATTATTCAGTGATTGAATCTGTGCTAACGAAGCTGCTTCATTCAAGGAGGTGTCATCTGCCCTTGTTCTGGGAGGGTATTGAATGAGTATTGTTTTCCTCTTGTTTTTGTGGGACAAGATTCTGTTTCAGAACCTCAGGGAATCTACAAACATTCTAGTAACTTCTTTTTCCCCCACTTATTTTGATGATTTGAAAAGTAATTCATATACTCAACTAAAAAAAATTATTAACTCTAAAAATTGCTTGTGATATCATTGAACACATGAAATAAATTTATATAGTTAGTAAATATTAATTTCAACCATTCTATATAATGGTGATTCACCTAAAATTATATTTGAAAAAAGTGGGTTCTACTGATGAAATAATTGTCAAGGCAAGAAAGAAGAATTTTCCATGTATGGGAGTGGAAATAATGTTTTATTTGAAGAATAAAAGGAAAGAAAATTAAAAGAAAAACTGAAATACCTCCTAGACACTTTCATAAAGAATAATATTTCAGCCGGGCGCGGTGGCTCAAGCCTGTAATCCCAGCACTTTGGGAGGCCGAGACGGGCGGATCACGAGGTCAGGAGA
>NW_016828553.1:9259-16395 GCF_001698545.2 Rhinopithecus bieti | reverse complement strand
AAAAATAATAAAATAATAAAAAATAAAAATTTCAATTACTTTAATCACTAGAGTATATGCCTCTTGTTAAAATGACTTTTAAAGGATTCCTACAGTTTTAATGAGTTGTGAACACTGATATTAAATTCTTTTCATGATAGATAGCCCTAAAAATACATCTTAGTTGTTGTTATGAAGATATGTGGTGTCATCTATTATAAATTTACATGCTAAAACACAGAACCATTTTTATTCACCATGCTTATTGCCATTACAATTATAATATTGGACAGAATCTAACTTGACTAAAATATATTTCTTCTACAAATTGTTTATTTATTTTTATGCATGGAAAATTATTTGGCAACACTTTTAAATGGGACCTTTTTCAAAAGTTTGTATAGAAATGTATACATTTAGTTTGATATTCACTAATGGTTTTTAATGTACACATTATAGCTTAACCTCTAAAGGAGGATATTCAAAGACTTTATAGCTATCTGCATGTAATTCAATCTTGATTATACACATTAATTGTTTTGTTTTTTTAGATGATATACAGGCATAGACAAGTTTTATGTTGAGTTGGGAGACTCCTTCTGCTTGTTTTGCGTTCTTGTGTAGTCAGGGACTGACTTAATGTGCTGTGTACAATCATACCACCAAAGCAAAAATGTTGAGTGCACCGACAGGCCCCAACCTCTTCAGGTCTAAAATGATTTTCTGACTACTATGTTGCCAAACCAGATAGCTGAAAGAGAGCAGTGTCATTTAAAGTTGCCTCTGAGATCAGCTGAAGTCCATTTTCCCTCTTCCATCTATGCCTTTCAAGAGCAGGAGATGGAGTCTACATCTCAGAAGTTTGAGGAATAAAAGGAACAAAGGCAACTTTCCCTTAGGAAGTCTAAATTACTTACGTGTAACCTCAAAGTCCTTCAGTTTCACAATAAAGCCTAGGCAGTGCCTGCAGAACACTGACATGGTGGTGCATGAAGAGAGGGCCTCTTCAGGGTTAATTCAACCCTGCATCTGTTGATGTCCCATGGCCTTGAAGTCTCTAGGGTCTTCATGTACCTTTATTTCTTTTCGGTATGTTTGGATCTCTGCCTGTTTACTTACAGCGCTCATGCTGTATGAAAAGAAGCAGGATAGGATGTTTTATCTCTTGTCTGAGCTGCTTCAATTAAATTAATGGACCCATTCAGCTCACTCTTTCCCCTTTCAGATGCACCCCTGATGAATACATTAAAAAGATCTTAAGTCTCAAGATGGTACATCATGGTATTAGCCAGGCACTCATTTCCCTCTGCTTTCTTTTTCTGTAAATCAAATAATTAATGAGATCTCCACCTCAATAAAGCACTTCATCAATATTTTGTGGTAAAGGGAAAGAAATGCCCTCTTTGCATGTAGTAGAGCTTTTATCTCCATCTATGCAGAATTTTGTGGGCAAAGGTAGTAACATTGAAATGACAAAATATTGACTGATTCTTGCAGTTTGTTCCTCAGAGCTGAGAAGGATTAGTTAAAGGCTGTATATGCTGTTTCACAGAGAAGCAAATGGCAAGCTTGTCAATATACCGTGGATATTTTGTGCTCAATATTTAAGCTGTCAACATCAAGTGGGACACATTAATTCTGCAGAGTTTTATGTCAGTAAAGGAGGGCATAGTTTCTCTATGGAATGTGCATATGGTTTCACTTTTTAAAAATAAAAAGCGAGCAATTGTCTATGTTTACCTATGTTTAATCATTTTTTTTTGTTTTATGATATTTTGTCTTTTCACAATGTCTTTTACTTTAAACTTTAATTCAAAAATGACACCAGATGTGTAAATGACTATAGTAGATCTATGTTAACTTGCTGCATGAGAAGTTCCCTTTTTATACATTATAGATACTACATATTAACTTAGAGAAAGAAAACCAAATTCTATTTGTTTTGTGCAATGCTTTCCACTTGAGCTGACAGCTATTTATCACTTCCAAGAAGAGGGCAACACCATAAAAGTTATGAAAATTTCTCCCTCTTTTTCATTTTTACAGATGGTATCTTCATTGAACAGACAGGTTTGTCTTCCTGAAGTGTTTAGATTTTGTTTTGGGTAAGTATTCATAAGCTATATTTGATATTTCTTTGAACACTTCATATCAATCAGTATACAAGTCAGAGTCTAATGGGAATTGAGCCTGGACAGAGGTAAAGAAGAAAATATGAGAGATGAGAAAGGACAGAGACAGAGAGCAAGAGAGAGAGAATTTAAAGCTGATTCACACTGCCAGATATTATGCTTACCTCAGTACGTCCACATCACAATAACTCAAAATAAAATTTAGTAAACTACTAAAGGGAAGGAAGGATATATTCCTCATCTTTGTAGATTGTGAATTCACACAACAAAATTTAAAGCAGTGGGAGGCCTAAAGAACAAATATTAGCAAATGAAATGGGACAAAATTAAACAAAACTAAAAGGTTTGCTGTTTTCATAACAATAATTGGATATGGTTAGAGTATGACTGGGAAAGACTCATGAAGAAAGGGAAATTTGAAGCAGTGCTTTGGTGAAGAACAGGCATGTTCATGTGGAGATATCAAAATATCGAAGTGTTGGAAATTTATAAAAGCATCATTTATGTAAAATCTTACAACGTTTCACTCAGTTTCAACTGAATGCAAAAATTAAGTACAGGTGCAGATCATGTGAAATATAATTAAAAATTGCATTTAAATCTATAAAGTGTTAAACATAACAGCCTCCTCCAAGAGTATGTAAATAAATTACCACCTGTTAACCTAAGAGGAAAATGTTAATACATTTTGAAGAGAAGATATGTTTACATCTTTGTACCATAATGCAGCAGAACACAAAGCCCAAAGTCACAATCAAAACATTAAAATTACTCCAAAATTCATCAAAATTTTCCAAAATTAGTTTTCCTAAAAGAAAAAAAAAAAAAAAAAAAGCCCCAAACAACGAAACTTTGGGCAAAAAAAAAAAAAAAAAAAATTAGGATCGGGAGCAAGATGGCTGAATAGGAACAGCTCCAGCCTCCAGCACCCAGTGTGAGTGACACAGAAGATGGGTGATTTCTGCATTTTCAACTGAGGTATCGGGTTCATCTCACTGGGTAGTGCTGGACAATTGGTGTTGGTCAGCTGGTGCAGCCTGACCAGGAAGAGCTGAAGCAGGGCGAGGTATCACCTCACCTGGGAAGCACAAGGGGAAAGGGAATCACTTTTCCTAGCCAAGAGAAACTGAGACACACAACACCTGGAAAATTGTTTAACTCCCACCCTAATGCTGCACTTTACAAAAGGGTTTTAGCAAAGGGCACACCAGGAGATTATAGCTCACACCTGGCTCAGAGGGTCCCATGCCCACGGAGCCTCCCTCATTGCTAGCACAGCAGTCTGGGATTTAACTATAAGGCAACAGAGAGGCTGGGGGAGGGGTGACCACCATTGCTGAGGATTAAGTAGGTAAACAAAGCCATGTGGAAGCTCAAACTGGGTGGAGCCCACTGCAGCTTCAGGAGGCCTGCCTATCTCTGTAGACTCCACCTCTGGGGACAGTGCATAGTTAACAAAAAGCAGCAGAAACCTCTGCAGATGTTAATGACCCTGTCTGACAGCTTTGAAGAGAGCAGTGGATCTCCCAGCACCGAGGTTGAGATCTGAGAACAGACTGCCTGCTCAAGTGGGTCCCTGACCCTGAGTAGCCTAACTGGGAGACATCCCCCACTAGGTACAGACCGACACCTCACACCTCACACAGCTGGGTACGCTGCTGAGACGCAGCTTCCCGAGCAAGAATCAGACAGCACACTCTCTGTTCAGCAATATCTATCTTCTGCAGCCTCTGCTGCTGATACCCAGGCAAACAGGGTCTAGAGTGGACCTCAAGCAATCTCCAACAGAACTACAGCTGAGGGTCCTGACTGTTAGAAGGAAAACTAACAAACAGAAAGGACACCCACACCAAAACCCCATCAGGATATCACCAGCATCAAAGACCAAAGGCAAATAAAACCACAAAAATGGGGAAAAAGCAGGGCAGAAAAGCTGGAAATTCAAAAAATCAGAGCACATCTCCCCGTCCAAAGGAACACAGCTCATCGCCAGCAATGGATCAATTCGGATGGAGAATGACTTTGACTAGTTGAGAGGAGAAGGCTTCAGTCAATCAAATTTCTCAGAGCTAAAGGAGGAATTTCCTACCCAGCACAAAGAAACTAAAAATCTTGAAAAAAGAATGGAAGAATGGATAACTAGAATAATCAATACAGAGAAGGCCATAAATGAACTGACAGAGATAAAAACCATGACACAAAATATACGTGACAAATGCACAAGCTTCAGTAACTGACTCGATCAACTGGAAGAAAGATTATCAGTGATTGAAGATCAAATTAGTGAAATGAAGCAAGAAGAGAAGTGTAGAGAAAAAAAGAGTAAAAAGAAATGAACAAAGCCTGACAGAAATTTGGGATATGTGAAAAGACCAAATCTATGTCTGATTGGTGTGCCTGAAAGTGACAGGGAAAATGGAACCAAGTTGGAAAACACTCTGCAGGATATCATCCAGGAGAACTTCCCCAACCTAGTAAGGGAGGCCAACATTCAAATTCAGGAAATACAGAGAATGCCACAAAGATACTCCTCAAGAAGAGCAACTCCAAGACACATAATTGTAAGATTCACCAAAGTTGAAATGAAGGAAAAATTGTTAAGGGCAGCCAAAGAGAAAGGTCGGGTTACCCACAAAGGGAAGCCCATCAGACTAACAGCAGATCTCTCAGCAGAAACTCTACAAGCCAAAAGAGAGTGGGGGCCAATATTCAACATTCTTAAAGAAAAGAATTTTCAACCCAGAATTTCATATCCAGCCAAACTAAGTTTCATTGGTGAAGGAGAAATAAAATCCTTTACGAACAAGCAAATGCTTAGAGATTTTGTCACCACCAGATCTGCCCTACAAGAGATCCTGAAGGGAGCACTAAATATGGAAAGGAACAACTGGTACCAGCCATGGCAAAAACATGCCAAAATGGAAAGTCCATTGATGCTAGGAAGAAACTGCATCAACTAACGAGCAAAATAACCAGCTAATATCACAATGACAGGATCAAGTTCACACATAACAATATTAACCTGAAATGTAAATGGACTAAATGGTCCAATTAAAAGACACAGACTGGCAAACTGGATAAAGAGTCAAGACCCATCAGTCTGCTGTATTCAGGAGACCCATCTCACATGCAGAGACACACATAGGCTCAAAATGAAAGGATGGAGGAAGATCTACCAGGCAAATGCAGAACCAAAAGAAGCAGGGGTTGCAGTCCTAGCCTCTGATAAAACAGACTGTACATCATCAAAGATCAAAAGAGACAAGGCCATTACATAATGGTAAAGGAATCAATACAACAGGAAGAGCTAACTATCCTAAATACATATGCACCCAGTACAGCAGCACCCAGATTCATAAAGCAAGTCCTTAGAGACTTACAAAGAGACTTAGACTCCCATACAATAATAAAGGGAGACTTCAACACCCCACTGTCAACATTAGACATATCAACGAGACAGAAAATGAACAAGGATATCCAGGAATTGAACTCAACTCTGCACCAAGCAGAACTAATAAACATCTACAGAACTCTCCACCCCAAATCAACAGAATATACATTCTTCCCAGCACCACATCACACTTATTTGAAAATTGACCACATAGTTGGAAGTAAAGCACTCCTCAGCAAATGTAAAAGAACAGATTATAACAAACTGTCTCTCAGACCACAGTGCAATCAAACTAGAACTCAGGACTAAGAAACTCAATCAAAACTACTCAACTACATGGAAACTGAACAACCTGCTCCTGAATGACTACTGGGTACATAATGAAATGAAGACAGAAATAAAGATGTTCTTTGAAACCAATGAGAACAAAGATACAACATATCAGAATCTCTGGGATACATTTAAAGCTGTGTGTACAGGGAAATTTATAGCACTAAATGGCCACAAGAGAAAGCTGGAAAGATCTAAAATTGACACCCTAACATCACAATTAAAAGAACTAGAGAAGCAAGAGCAAACACATTCAAAAGCTAGCAGAAGGCAATAAATAACTGAGATCAGAGCAGAACTGAAGGAGATAGAGACACAAAAAACCCTCCAAAAAATCAATGAATCCAGGAGGTGGTTTTTTGGAAAAGATCAACGAAATTGATAGACCACTAGCAATACGAACAAAGAAGAAAAGACAGAAAAATCAAATAGATGCAATAAAAAATGATAAAGGGGATATCAACACTGATCCCACAGAAACACAAACTACCATCAGATAATACTATAAACACCTCTACGTAAATAAACTAGAAAACCTAGAAGAAATGGATAATTTCCTGGACACTTACACTGTCCCAAGACTGAACCAGGAAGAAGTTGAATCCCTGAATAGACCAGTAGCAGGCTCTCAAACTGAGGCAATAATTAATAGCCTACCAAGGAAAAAAAGCCCAGGACCAGACGGATTCACAGCTGAATTCTACCAGAGATACAAGGAGGAGCTGGTACCATTCCTTCTGAAATGATTCCAATCAATAGAAAAAGAGGGAATCCTCCCTAACTCATCTTATGAGGCCAACATAATCTTGACACCAAAGCGTGGCAGAGACAACAAAAAAAGAGAATTGTAGACCAATATCCCTGATGAACTTTCATATAAATATCCTCAATAAAATACTGGCAAACCGAATCCAGCAGCACATCAAAAAGCTTATTCACCATGATCAAGTGGGCTTCATCTCTGGGGGGTGGGATGCAAGGCTGGTTCAACATATGCAAATAAATAAATGTAATCCAGCATATAAACAGAACCAAAGACAAAAACCACATGATTATCTCAATAGATGCAGAAAAGGCCTTTGACAAATTCAACAGCCCTTCATGCTAAAAACTCTCAATAAATTTGGTATTGACAGAATGTATCTCAAAATAATAAGAGCTAGTTATGACACACCCACAGCCAATATCATACTGAATGGGCAAAAGCTGGAAGCATTCCCTCTGAAAACAGGCACAAGACAGGGATTCCCTCTCTCACCACTCCTATTCAACATATTGTTGGAAGTTCTGGTTAGGGCCATCAG
>NW_016828553.1:0-7880 GCF_001698545.2 Rhinopithecus bieti | reverse complement strand
AGCAATCCCATTACTGGGTATATACGCAAAGGATTAGAAATGATGCTGCTATAAAGTCACATGCACACGTATGCTTATTGTGGCACTATTTACAATAGCAAAGACTTGGAATCAACCCAAATGCCCATCAGTGACAGACTGGATTAAGAAAATGTGGCACATATACACCATGGAATACTATGCAGCCATAAAAAAGGATGAGTTTGTGTCCTTTATAGGGACATGGATGCAGCTGGAAACCATCATTCTCAGCAAACTATCGCAAGAACAGAAAACCAAACACTGCATGTTCTCACTCATAGGTGGGAATTGAACAATGAGATCACATGGACTCTGGAAGGGGAACATCACACACCGGGGCCTATTATGGGGAGGGAGGTGGGGTGAGGGATGGCATTGGGAGTTATACCTGATGTGAATGATGAGTTGATAGGTGCTGACGATTTGATGGGTGCAGCACACCAACATGGCACAAGTATACATATGTAACAAACCTGCATGTTGTGCACATGTACCCTAGAACTTAAAGTATAATAGTAATTTAAAAAATTTAGAGATTATCACGTTTCACCCAAAACAAGTTCAAGCCTGCAGATCCTGTAGTTTTAATTAATTATGGGTTTTATACAAATGTCTTATTCAATATTGAGTAGATATAAATTGTTTATAACAGATATATGAAGTATTAAGTCTAATAATACAGTGAAGCACATCAATTTAGGGACAAACTTAACTTTATATGTAAAGTCCCTTGTGTAATCTTTTCTAATTTATAGAAAAGTACAAAAATTATTTTCTTTTCTCTCTGAGTTAACCACTAGGTTATCTTCTGTTTATCACCCCTGACCTTCTGAATATTTTTACCACACCCATTTTATTTCAAGTGATACATTGTTTAGTTGTGTATGTATTGAATGTTATAGAAACAAAATCATATGAAATCCCTGACTTGCCCTTTTACCTGTCACCATGTTCTAAATTAAATAATGTTGTGTTTACAATTTAATTCATTTTTGCTGCTGCATAGTAATCCATACCAGAGTTTGTGTACTCATTTTTCTGTTGATAGTTATTTGGGTAATGTCCAGATAGTTGCATTTGTAACAGTGCCACTAAGAACACATACTGTCTCCTGGTGCTCAAAAAAAAAAAAAAAAAAAAAAAATTCCACTTAAGTATTATATAACAATTCTAGTCAAAGACAAGTAATTTTAAACTTCTTTGCTGAGGTTCTTTTAAGTACCTTCTCATATTAGGGTTACTCTTTCCAGAAATAAATGATTATTATATCAATTCCATTAAGTAATAAGGTTCTTTTTTCCATTTGTAAGGGAGTGCCTAGCCATATCTGCTTTCATAATGTAAATATTTCATGTTTTCACACTAATATATTCCCATATGCCTGAAATGTCTTTCAATTTATTGGCAAAATAACTTTTTTATTCATGAAAACATTATATTCAAAGAAAAAAATATTGAAGTTTATAGAAAAGTACAAAATTACAAGCAAAATATAAATCCACATATATAAATATGTACACACGTATGTATAAATATACACATAAATAAAATGATTATATATTAATTCCGGTCATTGAATCACTGGGTTAATCCTTCTTTGATAGCAAACACTCCTGGCTATGGAGCACTGCTGATTTTGTACTGTTGTAACAAATTATCACAAGCTTAGGGGCTGAAAACAATACAAATTTTTTATCTTTCAATTCTGAAGGTCAGAAAGCTGAAGTGGGTTAGCGGGGCTGCATTTTTTTCTGGGGACTCTAGGAGAAAGTCTGTTTTGTTGCCTTCTCCAGCTTCTAAAGACAGCCTGCATTATTTGGCTCATAGCTCCATCTCTCATCTTCGACGCGAGCAGTGTGGCATCTTTCAATCTCCCTTCGTCTGTCTCTGACCTTCCTGTTTTCTTCTTCTTAGGATTCTCATAATTACATTGTTCCTACCTGGATAACCCTGGATAATCTTCCCTAACCCAATCTCATTTTATTAATTATATCTCACAATGTCTTTTGCTTTCAAAGTGAGAAATTCATAGTTTCCAAGAGGAAGCTATGGGCATCTTTGGTGGACCGTTATTTAGACCACAACAAATACCTTCTCAGTAATCTTGTTTCTGAGTAGACTGTAAAGGGGAAAATCAATAGTGATCAAAAAACTCAAAACTGAATCTTTTCTTTAAAATATTCACTTATGACTATCAAAGCAGACATTCTTATAAACCTAAGGACACTGAATAAAGGTTGTTTCTGTGCAATGGCTCCCAGCCTTTAGAAGGGGACTCTGATGATAATGTTGGTATACTCTCTATAGTCAACAACTATAGCTAATTTACTCCATTATTGGCTTGCTGTGGAAAGGGAGTGCCTTACTTACCAATCTTACAATGATTGGTACACAATTCTTCTTGCTCAGATTAACAAAACTTTTAGCACACTACCCACCAATTTTTATGTGTTAATTGTGGTTTACCTACACCTGGCACTTGCATCCTAACATTTTTTATGATTAGAAAACTCATTGTTTAGAAGTTGACTTTAAAACTTTGGCAAAGCTTAGAGGCAAATCTCATTTGCCTCAGTATTAGTGAGGCCATTTATACTGTCAGTGAAACTTGCCCTCCTACTTGGTCAAATTTACAAAGCAAATAGTTTCACTTTTTGCTGCCTAGGTCAGCTTGTGGTCAATGTAAACTTTTGTGCTGTAGGAGACCAAGTGATTCATTTTAAAATAAAAGAAAATAATATCTCTATCAGGATGTCAAAAGGCAGCCTATCCAATACATTAATAAGCAAAGCCAAATGGTCTTCTCCTATGTATTTACTCATTGCAGAGGCAATCACTGAGCTGAATGAATGTATTATAACAACTAGGGCTTAAATTAGAAGACATTTAATTATGAAGCACATAAATGAATAATAAAATATTCATAAACATTAGTGTAAATATGGACAACCATAGCAGAAAAGGATAAAAATATGCTAGCAAAATTTTATGTAGTTAGATTGAAAGGTTTTCAATATTTTAATAAACAAAGATTCAGCAGGAATAAGTGTTAACAAATAAGTCACTGTTAAAACATGAGAAATGGCCACATTGTAAGACACTAGAGTCCTTGGTGTTGCTTGACAGTATATTGTCATCTGAATCTTATTTAAATTGCTGCTTTTTAAAATATGGCATAGACTCCCTTTTCCTGGTCCGTCACCTATAAATACAGTTAAGTGTTCCAGTAATTATTCAACAAACAATCGTAAATGGACTTTGAACTCTGAACAGAGTAAAGAAAAAGATGAGTTCACAGCCCCAAATTCTCTGGGTTTTCTTTTTGTCTCCCAAATATCCTAATGTGGGTACCAAAGAGGCTTGTGATCTGGAAGCACCACCAGGTATAGACCAAAACAAGCAAAAAAATCCCTCAGACGGACATCCTTTGCCCCACCACTAAAGAGACAGCAAGCCTGATTGGCAGGGATCCACACCAGCAGTCTGGGCCCCTCCAAGCCCTCCGCCTCTGGCTTTAAGGCACAAAGCTTCTTCCAATTCATATTATTAAAAAAATAAAGGTACGTATGCTTAGGCAACATTGAGCTCTGACAAATAGCAAGTTCACAATATTTTTAGACAAAAGAAAAAGAATAAAACTTTTGCACAGAAAAATTATTTAAGTGCAAAGCAGTAAAGTTAGATCTAATTAAATCGTAATATTACCAATGCTATTTAGAATCAAAATGTGTTCTGTTAGATTAGACAGTGTTATCTTAGAGAAAATTAATGCAGAGATTTTCTGATATGAAAGTCTTATGAAATCTTCACAGAGAAAGGGAGAAGCTTGGATCTCCCACTCTTAAGCTACTAACAACTGTTCTAAGTCAATAAAGGGAAAGTAGTAAAGGCAAAGATATATTTGGAACATGGACATGAATTTCATTTAGTCCTAAGGAAATTAATTAGCAGAAAGGACACATGCACATATATGTTTTTAATCAGCAGTGTAGCCATTACTTTGAATAAATACAGATAACCAACTTAAGTTTAAATACTGAAATGGTAAAAGACGTGTTGCTGAAAAATAAAGGCAGAGTTGACATTAATGTCTTTTGTGCACTGTCCAAAGGACCTCGGGAAAGGTAAATGTGGGACAAAATTTAGTTCATAATTCGTAGTCAAGGTTTGCAGTGCAGTTCTGCATCTACCAAAGACAGGGAATGACATTTCTACTCATTGCAATATCACTGATCACCAAACCATGTCCTTGTAGGTCTGCCATCCACCAGACAGACACTTTTTCCTCCTTTTCCCAAAAGTGCTGTATAGACCAATTATAGACCTGGGGTAAACATGCAAAATGAACACTCAAATAATGACAAAAAAAAATCAAAATAAAAGTGCCAACCGCAAAGGGGTGTGTCAGCCATGGCATGTGGGAAAATGAAAGTCAGACAGAAAAATATTGGTGGTACCCATCCAAAATTTGTCAACAACCCTTGAGAAAGCTTTGGCTGTTAACTTGGAATCTGTTCAGTGCTATTGGCAAAACTTTTTTATGAATGCTCTGAGACAATTGCTATATTGACCATTAAATGCATTAGCTCTCTTTTATTCTGACAAAATATTTTGCAAGCACAATTTTGATTCGGTTATATATGTGTTGGAATGGAGTATCCATGCCATTCTTCTGACCCAATGTTTCATGGAGAAATAGTTACTGGCTGCTTGAACAAAAGTATAAAGTATAGGCATGGGCTTTTGTTGTGCTAAAGGACAGAATTTCGAAATGGAGACTCAAAGAAGGCTAAGTTAATTATCATGAGAAAAATTATGGAGCTGCTTAGAGCTGAAATAATTTTGACTTAGAAAATCTGGAAATATAGACGATTTATATTATCTGTTTCCTTCCTTCCTTCCTTCCTTCCTTCCTTCCTTCCTTCCTTCCTTCCTTCCTTCCTTCTTCTCTCTCTTTGTTTCTGACTCTCTCTCTCTCACTTTCTTTCTTTCTTCCTTTCATTAGCTGCTCTGAGGAGTCGAGGGACATTTTATTCTTTGCACCACGCAATAGTATTCTATGGCTCCCCTTTGAGATGTGGATAAAGAACTGTGAAACTTAAAATCCTAATAATATTTTAATTGCAATATGATTCACAAAAATGCACAGATTTTAAAAGCACATCCTAATTACTTTTGGCAAATGTACATTCCCTTGTAACCACTACCCATATCAAGATGTTAAAATTTTTAATTATCTCAGATATTGTCATCAAACCCAATGACCAACTCCTACAGAAATATCCAGTGTTCTAATTTCTACAACTAAGTTTTGCCTTTTCCAGAACCTTACATAAATGCAATCATGAGGTAAGTATTCTACTTTCTTTCTCATACATTCTGTTGTATATATCAGTTCATTTCTTCTGAGAGCCAACGGCATTGCATCATGTATGAATATACCATTTCAAGTTTCTAATTAATGAGAATAAAACTGTTACAAATATTCTCATATATATTTTTTGGGAGACCTATGTTTCCCTTCTTGGGGAAAATACCGGAGAGTGTAATTGCTGGGTCACTTACAAAGAGTGCAATTGTACATTTATTTTTATAAAGATATGCTGAGTGATTTAATTACTACTAAACATTTTACATCACTTCACACCATGTATGACAGATCCAGAGTTCCTTATCCTTGCCAAAACTCATTTTTGTCAGTCTCTTACATTTTAACAATTTTAGTGGTTGTATAATAATATATCAATGTCATTTTAATTAGTATTTACCTGATGACAAATACCATGAGAACATCCTTTTCTGTGTTTACTGGTTATTAATATATTTTTATTTTGTGAAGTAGCTGTTGCTCATTTTAATATGAAGATCTTGACTTTTATTATACACTTGTTGGACTTAAAAAATTAGTCTATTTTGGATACAAACTTTTGCAAGATATATGTACTGGGGGTATTTTTTCACAGCCTATAGCTTGATATTTCATTTTCTTGAGGGTCTTTTAATGAGCAGAAAATTTTAATTTAGTTTAAGTCTAATTCATCAATTACTTTGTTTCTTTTTTTGTTTTTTTTTATGTCTGGTATAATACACATTTTCTTACAAGAGGTAGCACAGATATTTTTCTATGTAAAACAAATTATAATTGTACCTTTTAAGTTTAGGTCCATGATCCATCTCAAGCTACCTTTTACATATGGCATAAGGTAGGGGTCTGGGTTTATCTTTTCCCAGACATTATCGAGTTATTTCAGTGTCTTTTGATGAAGAAGTTTTCTTGCACACACTGAGATACCATGGCGCTTTTTCAAAAATCAATTCATTATATATGTTAAGGTTTATTTCTAGACCCTATCCTTTTCTAACGGCCTATTTTTCCATCCTTATACCAAATGCACACTTTTTTGATGATTTTAGCTTTATATTAAATCATAAAACCAGATTGTTTATGTTCTTAAATATGTTTCTTTTATAGAATGTTTTAGCTGGTTCAGGAAGTTTGATATTTTATATAAACCTATGCAAATAATAAATTTAGCTAATCAAATTTTGAAAATATAAAAGCCTGCTGAAATTTTAATCCAGGTTACTCTGAATGTGTATATCAATTGGGGGGAAATGTATATCTTGACAGTATTCAATCTTTCAATACATTAACACCATGTATCTCTCAATTTATTTAGGACTTAGTTAATATTATTTACTTATTGACTTATTCTTTCTGTAATCTAATCGATTCTCAATGTGGATGTACTACACATAATTTGCTAAATCAATTCTTAAGTACTGTATGTTTTTGATGCCATTATAAATAACATTTTAAATCCATTTTCTAATTCTATGTTGCTAATACAAAATGCAGTTAGTATTTCCATGT
The DNA here is from genome assembly GCF_001698545.2 of Rhinopithecus bieti. Taxonomy (NCBI): domain Eukaryota; kingdom Metazoa; phylum Chordata; class Mammalia; order Primates; family Cercopithecidae; genus Rhinopithecus; species Rhinopithecus bieti. The sequence continues at coordinate 985 of NW_016828553.1, read as the reverse complement.
TAATCATGACCCTGTGACCTTCCTAAATCAATTTGATCAATTTCAGTAGTAGTTGTGTTTTGTAGATTTATTAACATAGGAAACAGTTTAACCTATTTCCAGTTTTTATGCTTTTTTTTTTTCCTTGCTCTTTAGATTTGGACCTGACTTTCAGTACTATGTCAAGTATAAGTGATAAGATCAAATATTCATGACTTCTTGATCTCAGTATAATGTCCTCTATAGGACTTTAACACACACACTTTAGGAGAGGAGGAAAATTGTCTGCTGTTCCTAATTTGCTAAGATTTTTTATTATTTTTATAAATGTGTGTTGAATTCTTTCAGATGCTCTTTTGACATATATGGAGATGACTATTTTTTTCAGGTAATATTTTGATTGTTGATTTTAATTATTAATTTTCACATGGTAAACCCAATTTATATTTCTGGGACAGAATCCAGTTGTCCAAGATGGTCAAATAGGAACCACTCCAGACTCCAGCTCCCATTGTGAGTGACACAGAAGACGGGTGATTTCTGCATTTCCAATTGAGGTTCATCTCACTGGGACTTGTCGGACAGTCAATGCTGGTCCATGGGTGCAGCCTGAATAGCGAGAACTGAAGTAGGGTGAGGCATCGCCTCACCTGGGAAGCACAAGGGGGAAGGGAATTCCTTTTCCTAATTAAGGGAAATTGAGACACACAACACCTGGAAAATCGCGTAACTCCTACCCTAATACAGCACTTTACCAAGGGTGTTAGGAAAGGGCACACCAGGAGATTATATCCCACACCTGGCCCAGAGGTTCCCATGTCCACGGAACCTCCCTCATTGCTAGCACAGCAGTCTGAGATCTAACTGCAAGGCAGAACAAGGCTGGGGGAGGGGCACTCAGCATTGCTGAAGCTTAAGTAGGTAAACAAAGTCCCCTGGAAGCTCGAATTGGGTGGAGCCCACCACAGCTCAAGGAGGCCTGCCTGCCTCTGTAGACTCCAACTCT
>NW_016828552.1:0-2073 GCF_001698545.2 Rhinopithecus bieti | reverse complement strand
AATTTTGTATTTTCAGTAGAGACTGGGTTTTGTCACGTTGGCCAGGCTGGTCTCGAACTCCTGACCTCAAGTGACCCGCTAGCCCCCAGCCTCCCAAAGTACTGGGAATACAGGCATGAGCCACCACATCCAGTCTTTCCTATAATATTTTAAAACATGATTTGCTAGTACATTTTAATTTGTTCAAACTTTGTCAGAGTTGGTATTGTTTTGTTTTTCTTTTAACATTTTTTTTTTATTTTTTAATTTTAGATTCGGGGGTACAGGTGCAGATTTGTTACATGGCTATATTGTGTGATGCTGAGGTTTGAGCTTCTAATGATCCCCATCTATCACCTAAGTAGTGAACATAGTACCCAATAGGAAATTTTTCAATCCTTGCCTCCTTCTCTCCCACTCTCCTTTTGGAATCCCCAGTGTTTATTTTCCCCATCTTTGTGTCTGTGTGTACCCAATGTTTAGCTCCCTCTTATAAGGGAGAACATGTGGTATTTTGTTTTCTGTCTCTGCATTAGTTTGTTTAGGATAATGATGTCTAGCTCCACCCATGTTGCTACAAAGGACATGATTTCATTTCTTTTTATGGCTGTGTAGTATTCCATGGTATATATATACCACATTTTCTTTATCCAATTCAGATTTGGTATCATTTTCTTAAAATTATTTGAAAAATTTAATCCTTTCTCTATGTTGTGGAATAATGGCATTGAAATGGTCTTATTCTTAAAATTTTGGTAACGTTTTCCTGTAAAACCATCTATTCTTGGTGATTTATTTTACAAGAAGGACTTGACAGATTTCTCTAATTTTTCTGTCAAAATAAGCATTTTGATTTTTGTCTCTACTAGGGTTAAGTTTGGTGAGTTATCTTGTTTTATTAAATTGTCAATTTTTTTTTCTAGGTTTACAAATTTATCTGTCTAGAGTTGGACAAAGGTTTTTGTGTGAGAAATTTGCACAAAACAGAGCTACCCACAGACAATACAGTTTCCCTTCTAAGTAAGTCTTAATCATTATACTCTAAGTATTTCTCAGAGGAAACCTTTGCAGCTCAAGAGAGCTGTAATAAATTCCCATATTTGTCAGACATTTGGGGTTTTAGCATCATAGTTTGTTGTATATTTTACTATGACTAAGGCAGTGAAAGGGAAAATTTTGTAATCCTTGCTTGTAATAATCAGACTTGGTAACTTTTACGGCCTGCTTTCAGAAAACATACCGTCAATCACTTGGAGATTTCAGGGCTTCCATTTGGGTTCATGAAATCTGTCAGCTTCACTCACTGAGTATGTGTCCCTTCTCTCACTAGGCTGGCATGTCACACAGAAATGTAATGGGTCTGGAGAGAAACTGGATGCTTGGACACTTTTAAAAGAGAACTCTTAATTTTTATAGTAAGATTTTTTAAAAAGTGATAAACTCATTTTTTTTTTCTCAGCAACATTGCATATGTGAGTCACAAATGAAATTCTGATTTTTAATTTCAACTCCTAGATTTATCTTGTCAAAAAATATTGGGATAATTCACCTGAAAACCTGTTAATTACATTAGGCAAAAACTTTGTGTAGAATATTATTGAGTATGAGGGAGGGGACCTGTGGGCCTAAGGCTTTTGATTGTCCTTATAAGAGCCATACGAAGCAGTTTGAGAGTTTAAGTGGAGATGCTGTGATGGGTCTGAGCAGCAGTGACCTCAGCAATCTGGCATTTTGCCAAGATGACGTTGGCTCAAATGCAGAGATTAGCAGGAGGACATGTTAGAAAAACACATGTGGATTATTAAAAGGTCATTTAAGTATTGCAGGCAGGAGATGATTGTCTTGAATTTGGAGAGAGGTTGATGGTTTCACCAGACATTAAAGAGACAAAACAATGGGCTTGACAATGGCTTGATATCAGTTTAAGGGAGAGTTTTTTCTTTAAGGATTGTTTCCTCACAGTGAAACCTGAAGACTGAAGTGTGGTTTTAGTTGTTATACTTGCATTTGCCTGGGGTGTTCTTTGATTAGCTCACAATGCCCAGTAGAACAACTTTGCCTTTATCCTGCAGGGAATCTACTAGTAACTTTCAC
>NW_016828551.1:0-1683 GCF_001698545.2 Rhinopithecus bieti | reverse complement strand
CGTCTCAGCCTCCCAAAGTGCTGGGATTACAGGCGTGAGACACTGTGCCCGGCCTTGGCTTATTTCTTGTTTGCTTCTTTTTAACATTTTCTTCCATTCTATGATTGTCTAGAGAGACACTGCTTTCTCTTGTGAGCATGAATTACCTTAGGTTTCTCCTGGGATTTTTGCACTCATCTTCAATTTTCTGATCTTTCCATTTTTTCCCTAAAATACAGAACCAGGAAAATAGTCCTGAATTAGTAAAATTATGAAAAAAGTACTAGATTCTAAGTTCATGGTACACTGCAGCCTTGTCACATTTATTCATATTCCTATTCCCTGTCCACACTCCATATCACTCCACACTACTGACAAGCTAGAAACACTTGTTCTCTAATTCACTGAGGAAAGTAATATTGTTATCCTTACCAACAGAGGCCAGGTTCCTGAAGGTCTCCTGCATCACATCTCTGTAGAGATTCTTCTGGGAAGGATCCAGCAAAGCCCACTCATCCTGGGTGAAGTTCACATCTACATCCTCAAAGGCCACTGAATCCTGAAACATCCCACATGTGTAAAGAAACATGGGTGAGACTGACAGCACTGGGTTCCTATACTCTATTCCTACAAAGTTCCCATGGTGCTATGGACTCCAAACATTTATTCCATGATTTAGTCATCAGACTTTTTACTCTGTCAACGCTCACTCTCTTCCAGAAAGAAATTCTTTTTTTTAATTATTATTATTTTTTGGACAGTGTCTCACTCTGTCATCCAGGCTGGAGTGCAGCGGCATGATCTTGGCTCATTGCAACCTCCGCCTCACGGGTTCAAGTGATTCTCATGCTTCAGCCTCCCAAGTACCTGCGATTATAGGTGCCTGCCACCATGCCCAGCTAATTTTTGTATTTTTAGTAGAGACGGGGTTTCACCATGTTGGACAGACTGGTCTCGAACTCCTAACCACAAGTGATCCGCCAGCCTCAGCCTCCCAAAGTGCTGGGATTACAGGTATGAGCCACCATGCCTGGCAGAGTCCCTACCAATCTGACTGATAAGAGTTGTAACTAACTAAAACAAAAAATCAAGAGCAGAAACCTTTCTTGGAAACTGTGCTTGGGTAGAAAAGCCTGAATGATAATTGATGAATTGCTGAAGGTTGAATGGCAATAAGATTGAGAGGCAAAAACTCCAGGGTGTCCAGTCTCAACAAAAAGGCAAATATTTATCTTTTTTTTTTTTTTTTTTGGCAAATATTTATCAAATGTAAAAACTTTTGTGTGAAATAGTGTGAGAGTGGCCGGGCGCAGTGGCTCACGCCTGTAATCCCAGCACTTTGAGAGCCTGAGGCAGGCAGATCACGAGGTCAGGAGTTTGAGGCTACCCTGGCCAACATAGTGAAACCCTGTCTCTACTAAAAATACAAAACTTAGCTGGGCATGGTGGTGGACGCCTGTAATCCAGCTACTCAGGAGGCTGAGGCAGGAGAATCACTAGAACTTGGGAGGAGGAGGTTGCAGTGAGCTGAGATGGTGCCACTGCATTCCAGCCTGGGTGACAGAACTAGACTCTGTCTCAAAAACAAAATAAATAAATAAATAAATAAATAAATAAATAAATAAATAAATAAATAGAAATGGTGTGAGAGAACACCATCAAGAGAGAAAATGAACCCCATGTGCTCTGTCCAAAGGATGGACA
>NW_016828550.1:0-474 GCF_001698545.2 Rhinopithecus bieti | reverse complement strand
CTGTGTGTCTGTGTGTCTCTGTGTGTCTGTGTGTCTCCGTGTGTCTCTGTGTGTCTGTGTGTCTGTGTGTCAGTGTGTCTGTGTGTCTCCGTGTGTCTCTGTGTGTGTGTCTCTGTGAGTCTGTGTGTCTGTGTGTCTCTGTGTGTGTCTGTGTGTCTGTGTGTGTGTCTGTGTGTCAGTGTGTCTGTGTGTCTGTGTGTCTCTGTGTGTCTGTGTCTGTGTGTCTGTGTCTCTGTGTGTCTGTGTGTCTCCATGTGTCTCTGTGTGTCTGTGTGTCTGTGTGTCAGTGTGTCTGTGTGTCTGTCCGTGTGTCTCTGTGTGTATGTGTCTGTGTGTCTGTGTCTCTGTGTGTCTGTGTCTCTGTGAGTCTGTGTGTCTGTGTGTCTCTGTGTGTGTCTGTGTGTCTGTGTGTGTCTGTGTGTCAGTGTGTCTGTGTGTCTGTGTGTCTCTGTGTGTGTCTGTGTGTCTCTGTGT
>NW_016828549.1:0-486 GCF_001698545.2 Rhinopithecus bieti | reverse complement strand
CCCTGTTTCTAGGGCTCAGCACCCAGATCGATGAGAGGAGGATGGTGCCATTCACCGAAATAACAGGAATAGGTATGTGAGGAGGAGCTGGCAGGGTGGGAGGTGAAGGCTCTGTCTGGGGAATGCACTCACTGAGGAGCGCCTGGACATGGCCTCAGCTCCCACCCTCCAGACACCCACTCTGTTCTACCAAGTTGAAGGTAGAGGCACCTTTCTCTTGGCAACAGGAGGTCCAGCAGGGCTTTTTCTGTTATTGTAACCCCCGTACACACACTCACTGAGGAGCGCCTGGACATGGCCTCAGCTCCCACCCTCCAGACACCCACTCTGTTCTACCAAGTTGAAGGTAGAGACACCTTTCTCTTGGCAACGGGAGGTCCAGCAGGGCTTTTCTGTTAATGTAACCCCTGTACACACACACACACACACACACACACATGGCTTAAGAGGAGATGGAGACAGACAGTCACTCTACAACAATCACCC
>NW_016828548.1:0-484 GCF_001698545.2 Rhinopithecus bieti | reverse complement strand
TGTGTTTGGGATGGAGAAGGGGTGTGTGTGTTTGGGACGGGGAAGGGGTGTGTGTGTTTGGGATGGGGAAGGGGTGTGTGTGTTTGGGATGGGGAAGGGGTGTGTGTGTTTGGGATGGGGAAGGGGTGTGTGTGTTTGGGATGGGGAAGGGGTGTGTGTGTTTGGGATGGAGAAGGGGTGGTGTGTTTGGGATGGAGAAGGGGTGTGTGTGTTTGGAACTGGGGATGGGTGTGTGTGTTTGAGATGGGGAAGGGGTGTGTGTGTTTGGGACGGGGAAGGGGTGTGTGTGTTTGGGATGGGGAAGCAGTGTGTGTGTTTGGAACTGGGGATGGGTGTGTGTGTTCGGGTTGAGGAGGGTGTGTGTGTATTTGGGATGGGGAAGCAATGTGTGTGTTTGGGATGGGGAAGGGGTGTATGTGTTTGGGATGGGGAAGGGGTGTGTGTGTTTGGGATGGAGAAGGGGTGTGTGTATTTGGGATGGGGA
>NW_016828547.1:0-736 GCF_001698545.2 Rhinopithecus bieti | reverse complement strand
ACGAAACTCGGCTGAAGTGATGTTAGAAGTTTGACAAGCCAAACAGTCCATGAAGATAAGAGACCCAGCATTGTTTCCCTTCTTCAAAAGACAACTGGTCCAAAGTTTCCTTTGGCAGATACCTGGATTCTACTCCAGATTCCTGAGCATTTTACTTGGGTTTCATATTTCAAAATATATGTTCCATTTGTCACTAATGTATATATTTTATATATTAATTTATTGAAAAATATTAAATGTTCCTGGCCTACTTAGAAAAAGGTATTTTTATAAATATTTATGCATAGTTTTCATTACATATGGTATTTTATAAGTCCAAATAATATGTGTATGTATATATATGTATAAAATACCACATGAAAAATTCCATTTGAACACATACATTCCTGACACACATGTATGTAATTTTTTTTATGTGGTCTATTGTTAGCTGCTGTTAAAAGTACTTTGTTTCTACATGGCCAAATAAGTTCTTTTACAGTTTGTGCAAATATAGAGTGGCAGGTTGTCTGAAGTGGCAGTTTTGTTCTAAAACCTATTTTTACTTTTCTACATTATCCCTTGCCTTTTAGAGGCTTTCTCTCCCTCTGCCGTTTTTAAATGAGACTTCACTGCTGGACTCTGAACAGTTATCCAGGACCTGCTCATTCAAGGGCCTGGTGGTTTGATTTATCTTGGTTCCGTTGATGCCTCCCCTCCCCACCATTCCCCTCCCCTCCTCACCATTCCCCTCCCC
>NW_016828546.1:0-1680 GCF_001698545.2 Rhinopithecus bieti | reverse complement strand
GTCAAAGATTTGAAGTTTGAACTCTGGTTCTATTAATTACCAGCCAAGTAAACTTGAATGAGTTACTAAGCCTGTCTGCGTTGCAGTATCATCATCTGAAAAGTGGAAGATGTTGACATATTTGTTCTTTTTCAAATAAAATACTAAATGGGAAAAATGGTATAAACTATGCAGTGATAGATAATTTCTTTGTATGATGTTTTGTCAAGGGCTTATTTGTGATGGAATTTCAAAGAGAACATGATAACTTGGTGTTGAGTAGGATTTGTTAAAGTATTTTCTGCAGAAACATATTGAGCAATTAATATTTGAAAACACATTTCATGCATCATGTGGTGGCAGAAGGGAAGAAAAAAATTTTAGAGATCATATACCCATCCCCCAATGCAATAGCAATATTAGTTTAGATTCATTACAAATTATATTGTCTCTTTTGGATTGACTTGAGAATTATGGTGTGGTTTCTTTTGTTTTGTTTTGGTTTGTTTGAGACAGGGTCTTGCTCTGTCACCCAGACTGGAGTGCGATGGCGTGATCTTGGCTCACTGCAACCTCCTCCTCCTGTGTTCAAGCAATTCTCCTGCCTCAGCCTCTTGAGCAGCTGGGACTACAGGCGTGCACCACCACGCCCGGCTAATTTTTGTGTTTTTAGTAGAGGCGGGGTTTCACCATGTTGGCCAGCCTGGTCTCGAACTCCTGACCTCATGATCCACCCGCCTCGGTCTCCCAAAGTGCTGGGATTATAGGTGTGAGCCACCGCGCCCAGTTGAGAATTATCTTCTGAAAGTAATGTATCCATCCTTTTACCTTAATAAATACTACCTAGCCAACAAAACTGAATTTTTAAATTAATGGATTGGAATTAATCAGTCACCTTAGGATCATCTTTTTTATTATTATTATTATTTGTTTGTCTGTTTGTTTGTTTGTTTTTGAGGCAGTGTCTCACTCTGTGAGTGGAATGCAGTGGAATGATTACAACTCACTGCAGCCTCAACCTCCCAGGCTGAAGTGATCCCCCCACTTCGGCCTCCTGAGTAGCTGGGACTGCAGATGTGTACCACTACACCTGGCTAATTTTTAAAATATTATTTGTAGAGATGGGGTTTTTCCATGTTGCCCAGACTGGTCTCAAACGATCCACCCACCTTGGCATCTCAAAGTGCTGAGATTACAGATGTGAGCCACCATACCCAGAAGACTCAACATTGTTTATACTAGCTCTTGCTGATATAAACAGGGCCTGGATGCCAACAAAACTATGAAGAAAACAAAGTTTCTCATTGGCTATTTTCCTATACCCATGACCCCCATTGGCATCTTCCCATCCCTACGCAGCTGCCTATTTTCTAGCCAGCTTCTGTCCAAACCTGGATGTTAACTGAATAGATACCTCATAATTGGGATGTTAGAAAATAACCAGTTTAAGGCACATATCCTCTCAGTGTTATTGATGTTTTGTGAGGGGAGGGAAAAGAGAAGGGCCTAAAAAGATGAAATGTAAAAGTGAACTTTTGGTAGCTGGTTATATTATGTAGGAAATTAAGTACTTTGCTCAAAGAATTTTCTTTTAAGTACAAAAGTGCAGAGTTTTGAATTGGATGTCTCCCAAGCAAGAGGGCTATAGAAGAAACAAATAAACAACTTATAAAACCCTGATGTTGACTTATTTTCCTGTGG
>NW_016828545.1:0-2249 GCF_001698545.2 Rhinopithecus bieti | reverse complement strand
TTTTTCCCTCAGTCTTTTGGTATAGCAGATGTGGTAGACTGATTTATTCAATAACTGTTTCAACTCTTAAAGTATCTTCTTGAATGGCAGACGCTGGAAAATTATAAGTTACATTTCCAGTCTCCCTTGTAGTTAAGGTTCCAGGTTTTAATGATGTCACATATGCAAAGATATCCAAGCATCCTAATTTTAGTATATTATTAAGATTTGAGTTTTTCTTCTACTTCGAGTTGAATGTACAAAAACAACAAAGAAGTATCAGTTAGCTAGAATGGCCTCAAGTAGGTAGTGTGAAACTTACATATGTAAATCTCTATTTTACTTAAGCTCTGTTGCCTTGCTTTACTCTTCTAATATTATTAATGTAATGAAAGTAACCTGGAAAGGATCAGGAAACACAGAAAATGAGTTATAAAATACTAAAAGTAATCAGTATACAATGAAGAAGATAGACATAGGTAGTCAAAACAAAATAAAAAATTGGATGATAATCACCATTTGATTATGGCTAGTCTATCAAGTGACCTTCCACTGTTTTTTATACAGCAACTCTTTTAAATGTTAAAGAAGAATTTGATGCAACAAGAAGTATACCTAAAGCTATATGCCTACCTTTTGGGTCATTTATGCCAATGATAAAATGGGTGATGATCAGAATGTTTGTCTGTGCACAAAATCTTTTCGGAACATCTGATGCTTTGCACATGCAATCTTCATGCTCAATTAGACATGCAACTGTGTATACAAAATCCTGTTGCCAATTGCACTCAACTGCTTAAATAGCTCTTTGGAAAACAACTTCTATTTATTTTCATGTAAGACTTCACCTTATATCATGCCAAGAGGCATTCTTAGAAATTTTCTCTCAGCACAATTGCCAGTAATTTTGCAGGACAAGGGGAATGTACATCAATTTTCTCTAAGGGGAGGACAGAACAATGCAAGTGTGTACGTCAGGCAGAACAGAATTTAATGAGTTAAATCATTTTTCAAGAGAGCTTATTTTTTATGCCTCTACAAGAGCCTTAATAACCACAGGCAAATAATCTCACTCAAAATCCTTGATAAAAAGAATGCCACAATAGCTCAGAATGGATTGATGAATGTTTGAAAGCCTTTTATTAGAATTCTGCAAATTGGGAACACTTCTGTGAACAAACCTCCCAAAGCAAGAATTTTTCATTTGACTGCCAGAGTAAGCAGAACAGCACTAGTCTCATTCTGTGTGTAATGACAAAGAGATACCTTTTTGTAATATGGAAGCCTTATAGTAGCTTTGCTTATTTTATCTTTGATCATTGCCTTTAGCCCTGATTTGGTCTTGCTCTGATCTTGTTGAGCTAGCTAGCTGAATAGAAAGCCATCACTATATTTTTTAGTTTTTCTATCTACCAGACACATCCATTGCAATTACTCTACCCCCAAGTAACTCACTACACAGTAATCTGACAGGCTTGCATGAAAAATCCAGCTCTACACCTACACATAAACATGGGAACAATAGACACTTTGGACTACTATTACATAGGGGAAGGTAGGGAGAGGGGTGTGAGTTGAAAAACTATCTATTAGGTACTATGTGCACTACCTGGGTGCAACATACCCATGTAATGAACCTATACATATATCCCTTGCATCTAAGTTAAAATAAAAAAAAAATTCAGCTCTGCCACTTAGCATGGCTTTGGGAAGATTACTTATGCACACTGAACTTCAGTTACCTCCACTGTGAAATGGGAATTATAAAGTGCCTATTCCAGTGGGTTGTTTTGTGGACTAAATGAAGCTAAAGATCTGTAAAGCAGCTAGCATGTTGACTGCTATTATAATAAAAGCTAATTAATGATAGTGTCATTCCATTTTTCTTTTTTCCACAGGCATGACCTTCAGTCTGTAATACAGGATCCACTACAAGTCTTTGGGCGGTGTTATTACAGGTATTTGTTGTATGATGTAAATGTGTATGGTGAACTATCTTTAATCATAATCAAGTGGTTGTTTAGAACTCCTGAAGAAAGGAAGCTACGTGCCAGAAGATACATGTCACGTACAAATCTCAGTGCACGAGGTGGAATTTTCTAAGGATGTCATTGCTTTCATCTATTTTCAAATTAAGACAAGAAATCTCTATGAATGTAAATCTGTCAACTGTTGTGGCACCAAATAATTCCAAGCTGAAATTCATTTAATGACCATAGAATCTTACTAAGATAGGCACAGAAGTGTGTGCAAAGAGCACTTGCTCTTAA
>NW_016828544.1:0-1030 GCF_001698545.2 Rhinopithecus bieti | reverse complement strand
TCTCTGTTATCATTCCTACATCCTACACAGACTGACACTTGGATCATATAAGAATGTCATCCTGAAGTAGTGCCAGAAAATTAGAGGAGCACAAGGTCTTTTGTGCCTCCCTCTTGACTGCTGAAAATTCCAAGGTGTCCTTCACAGTAATCTCATCACTGGCCACCAACAGATGCTGCATCTTAAAACCTCATTCTCCATCCAGGATGCCCTGTGCATGAGGCACTGTTTTCTGTCACCCCATTTTCTACTTCAGCGAGGCTGTAGACAAGCTTCTGCTTTCTTCCAGGACCAAGGCATCAGCTTTAAAGTCGTTTTTCCTGTCCTTCTGTCTCAGGGTTTTCCCAGCTTAATCCTTTTGTCTTAGACTGAAACACAAGCTCTCTTCCTCTTAAAGTGTGGTAGCTGGGCTGTAAAACCAATTAGATCTTTAGAAAGGACACTATATAATACATACTTTTTTCCCTTACTTGCTGGGGTAGGGCTAGGAAAAGATATGCTAACACCAGCTATTTTTTCTGTCTTGTATTTCTTAAGATTACTCTGATGTAATCTATGGAAGTAGTGTTTTCCCTTCTTTTTTTTTTTTTTTTTAAAGAAGAAATAGCTGCACCAAAGAGAGATGGGTCCAAGACCATGCCAAAAAATATGTATATATAGTATCCTTTCTAAAAATCTAATTGGTTTTACAACCCAGTTACCACACTAACAGAATCAGAAATGGATGTTAGGTCTTTGAATGTTTTGCCTTAGATTTTTCCTGTAGAATTTATTGCATTATTTGTAATCAGTGCATTATTCAATAACATTAAATGTGAATTAACATATTTACTAAAGTTATTAGAGGTTTTGAAAATGGTTTTAAAATCTAATCAGCTCCTGGCATTGTTAGTAGATTTGTAAGGACTCAGAACTAGATAAGTCTTTGAAATGGACTTTTGGGAGATTGGAAAAGCTGCCTAAGTCAGAAGGTAGGCACCATCATAAATGGAGGGTGGAGCACCAGCAATTTTCTTTTCTTTTTTTTTTT
>NW_016828543.1:0-1034 GCF_001698545.2 Rhinopithecus bieti | reverse complement strand
CTTTCCCTCCCTCCCTCCCTTCCTTCCTTCTTTCCTTTCTTTCTTTCTCTTTCTTTCTCTCTCTCTTTTCTTTTTTTCTTTTCTTTCTCCTCCCCCTCCCCTTCCCTCCCCTCCCGTTGCTTTCCCTTCCTTTCTTTTTTATAAAATTTTTAAAAATTTATAAATGTATAAATCTATTAAGTATAAATATTGGAATCATAAATATGTATATATCTTATATAATAGTATATATTAACAATATAAATACATATAATAAAGCATAAATACGTACTAAGGATACATGTTGTTCTTTGGACTTTGCTGTGTGGTTATGTGTCTCAAAATAAAGTCATAATTTGGATAAGCCTGCCTGTGAGGCCAGTGCAGAAGCCTGGGCTACCTCAAGCTACCGGTTCCCGAAACAGAAAGGGATCTGGCACCCACAGCCAGGTCCAAGCACTCCCAGGACATGGACAGAGGACCAGGCTGGTTGGCACCTCCTGGGTGGCCAGGTGCCATGAAGGCAGGGGAGACAAGGGACACAGGCTTTAAGCCGTTGCACATCATGTTGCTGGATTAATCATAGAGCAATGGTGACACCGGTCCTGGTTCCCCCAGGGTGGGCCCACCTTCCCCCACACACCTGTTTTGGCCCCTTTCACAAGAGCCCCCAAGACCGGCTGCCACAGCCCCACCACACACAGCGTTGCCTGGGTGAGGGGAAGTCCACTGAGCCAGCAACGCGGAGGCAGACACCTTGGTGGAAAGGGCCCTGCCTCCCAGCCACAGGGATTTGCCCTGTTGTGGTCACATGACACAAGCAGAACCAATCAGATCACTGCCCAGGATTTCTTATTAAGATTTTTATTTTTTTCAGATGGAGTCTTGGTCTGCCCTGAGGCTGGAGTGCTGTGGCGTGATATCGGCTCACTGCTACCTCCACCACTTGGGTTCAAGCAATTCTCATGCCTCAGCCTCCCAAGTAGCTGGGATTACAGGTGTGCTACCAAGCCCAGCTAATTTTTTTTTTTTTTTTTTTTTTTGCATTAGTAAAG
>NW_016828542.1:0-1036 GCF_001698545.2 Rhinopithecus bieti | reverse complement strand
CATTGGTGTTGAAGTCTGGCTTCGCTGAGATTTCTCTGCACTCAGGGCAGCACATTGGTGCTCTGCCTTCTTCCCAACAGAGGCAGAGGCAGGGCCTGCAAAAGCTGTGCCCACAGTCAATGGTGACCGGGTCTATGAAGTAGTTCATGCAAATGGAGCAAATGAGCTCATTCTGGAAGGCTTGCAGGGTGTCTGAATCCATATCTCTGAAAATTAAGAAAAAGATGAGAATTTCTTTCTCTTATTTTTATTTGTCCTGATGAAAAGGAAAGACAAGGCCAGTGGACTATTTTCCTTCTCTGCTTGAGCTCTGTCCAATATGTCTAATAAGTTAGCTCCAGTACAAACTGAGACATAGTAACTGCAAACATGCTGGATTTATAAAGTTTTCCCTCAATAGCCACTGAAGATTGGGTCCAGGACCCCCTGAGATACCAAGATCCTAAGATGTTCCAGGCTCTTATTAGTAAATGGTGTGGGATTTGCATGTAACCTAAACCTATCCTCCTGAATACTTTATGGCTAGATTACTTTGAATGCCTAATACAATGTAAATGCTGTATAAATACTTGTAATGCCATACTGTTTAGGAACAGCAAGAAGATTGTTAAAAATATGTACATGTTTGGCAGGGCACGGTTGTTCACGCCTGTAATCCCAGCACTTCGGAATGCCGAGGTGGGCAGATCACGAGGTCAGGAGACTGAGACCATCCTGGCTAACATGGTGAAACCCCGTTTCTATTAAAACTCCAAAAAATTAGCCGGGGGTGGTGGCACGTGCCTGTAGTCCCAGCTATTCAGGAGGCTGAGGCAGGAGAATTGCCTGAACCCAGGAGGTAGAGGTTGTAGTGAGCCAAGATGATGCCACTGCACTCCAGCAAGGGTAATAGAGTGAGACTCTGTCTCAAAAACAAACAAACAAAAAAAAGACATGTTCAGTACAGCTGCTTTTTTCTTCCTGTAAATATATTTTTCTGAGATTAGTTGAATCCATGGGTATGAAACTTATGGATATGAACAACCAACTGTGATTC
>NW_016828541.1:0-1035 GCF_001698545.2 Rhinopithecus bieti | reverse complement strand
ATGATCCGCCCGCCTCGGCTTCCCAAAGTGCTGGATTACAGGCATGAGCCACCGCGCCGGGCTGATCGTGCCTGTTTAAGGGATGGGGAACTGAGTCTCCTTTTCCCCTCCTAATCTGGCATTGGGGGAGGCATACATTTGGGTTTGGTCTCAGGGGTCCATGGTAGATTGCTGAAAGTTATGGACTTGAGAAAAACGCACTTAAACACATAAATTTCAGACAAGTAATGGAAGTCTGGCTTTTTTTTTTTTTTTTTAGGAGTCTCGCTCTGTTGCTCAGGCTGGAGTGCAGTGGTATGATCTTGGCTCACTGCAACTTCCATCTCCAGGGTTCAAGAGATTCTTCTGCCTCAGCCTCCTGAGTAGCTGGGACTATAGGTACCCACCACCACGCCCAGCTCATTTTGTAATTTTAGTAGAGACGGGGTTTCCCCATGTTGGCCAAACTGGTCCCAAGCTCCTGACCTCAAGTGATCCACCAGCTTCAGCCTCCCAAAGTGTTGGGATTATAGGCTTGCAACATGGTGCGGGGCCAGGAAGTCTGGCTTTCTGAGAGTATCAGCACACACCCTGCCTCCATTAGGTGCCGAGGTTGTCTCCTTTCTGAATCGATGACCTAAGATTAAGAAAAATCTACCAAATTATGGCCAGATGTGGTGGCTCACGGCTGTAATCTCAGCACTCTGGGAGGCTGAGGCTGGTGGACTGCTGAAACTCAGGAATTGGAGACCAGCCAGGGCAACATGGCAAAACCCTCTCTATACAAAAAGGACAAAAATTAGCAGGGGTATGGTGGTGTGCACCTGTAGCCCCAGCTACTCAAGAGGCAGAGGCAGGAGGATTGCTTTAGTCCAGGATGTTGAGGCTGCAATGAGCCGAGATCATGCCACTGCACTCCAGCCTGAGTGACAAAGTGAGACCCTGTCTCAAAAAAAAAAAAAATTCTACCAAATTAGGAGGTGACAAGGCCACAATGGCTTTACAGTTCCATTTTCTAGAGTTTAAGAGATTACAGTGTCTTTTCCACAGTTTTCA
>NW_016828540.1:0-868 GCF_001698545.2 Rhinopithecus bieti | reverse complement strand
CCAAATGCCCATGAATGATAGAAAGATTTGATGATTTTCTCCATCAATGATGAAGAAAATGTGACATCCATGTCCTTTGTAGGGACATGGATGAAGCTGGAAACCATCATTCTCAGCGAGCTATCACAAGAACAGAAAACCAAACACCACATGTTCTCACTCATAAGTGGGAGTTGAACAATGAGAACATATGGGCACAGGGAGTGGAACATCACACTCCGGGGCCTGTCAGGGGTGAAGGGCTAGCAGAGGGATAGCATTAGGAGAAATACCTAATGTAGGTAACTGGTTGATGGGTGCAGCAAACCACCATGGCACGTATATACCTATGTAACAAACCTGCATGTTCTGCAGATATTTAAACGATTATTTGTGGAGAAGATTAATAATATCGATGAATGCATAATAACACTTATCAAGAAAAAGGGAGAAAATATAAAAATGATCAGTATCAGGAATGAAAAAGGGATATTATTACAGACTGTACAGATATAGTACAGCCTGTTCTTATACTACAGTTATAGTAGATATAGACACAAGGATTAAGATAATGAAACAGAACAAAATCCAGCCCACTTGCTCTTGTTGCCGTTACCTGAATTAAAAAAAAGATGACACTGCAATGCAGTTGGGAAAGTATAAACTTTACCACATAAACATTTGACACAACTCAGCAAGATGGCCGAATAGGAAGAGCTCCAGTCTCCAACTCCGAGCGCGAGCGACACAGAAGACCAGTGATTTCTGCATTTTCAACTGAGACTCCACCTCTGGGGACAGGGCACAACAGGGGAAGCAGCAGAAGCCTGGGCAGACGGGAACGACTCTGTCCGACAGCTTTGAAGAGAGAAGTGGATCTCTCAACACG
>NW_016828539.1:56691-58108 GCF_001698545.2 Rhinopithecus bieti | reverse complement strand
ATTTTGTTCAAATCAGCTGAACGTAGTGTGGCCGTTGCACGCAGACTGAGAGGTACAATTAAAGCTAAACATCTCCTTAGGGGATCAATCAATAAGGATTCCATAGGAATCATGCAGCACCTCTGCCTGTTCTGCAGTGCAATCTTCTGAAACAAGTATGATGATTTTTTCTAACTGGGTCCAATCTTGTTTACAAAAAGGTTTTTGAGGATGGTATCCCTCAATTATAGGAGCAGATTTATTATGTTAAATACTGAGATCAGAAAACATGTGTAACTGTGTCATAGAGTGATTGCATCCAGGCATTATTGCCAGCCAAGATTGATAAATATACCCAATAAGTATAATTGTTCTCTGTGTCAGCTCTTATTGAAGGAATACTCATGGCAGTGGTGGTAACCACTATCGTAGCTACAATTAAATTATTCATTGTGACTGGCTGTCCCGCTTTCCTCAGGTTTTCTCCCGCCATCTGTGACAGCTTCTTGGTCTGTCCCCAGGTGGTTGGCTGTGTTTGATGGATGTTGCTCGTGACAGTTGGGGTCCTCCTCAGTGTCAGTCTTGACATGGATGCAACCAGGGGGTCCTTGGGATCCTCCTGGAATCTCTTCCTCGGAATCTGGCTCATAAGGTTTCAGGTGTCTTGATGGTATTCAAATTGGCTGTAGATTTTGGCCTGGATAAATACAAGCATAACCTCTACCCCAAGTTTTTATTTTACCTGTTTCCCAAATTTTGTTATTGGAACTCTCCACCAAACCAGTTGTTCTGCTTCTGTCTTTGCAACTGGTTTCTGTAGATGCTCTTCAGTTGCTGATACCATCTGACCTTTGGGAAGGCTCAAAAAATTTAAAGTTAATAATGCTAGATTCAGTTGTATCTGCGGTGTTCCATATTCTCTATTTTTTCCTTTCTGCTTTTGCAATTGCTGTTTTAGTGAAAGATTCATTCTTTCCACTATGGCTTGTCCTTGAGAATTGTATGGGATACCAGTAATGTGTTTAATATTCCACATAGAGAAAAATGTAGCTAGAGCTTGGCTAGTATAGCCTGGGGCATTATCTGTTGTAATAGAAGCTGGAATGCCCATCACCGCAAAACACTGCAAAAGATGACGTTTAATGTAGGCAGAAGACTCTCCTGTTTGGCATGTAGCCCAGACAAAGTGAGAAAAGGTGTCCACACATATGTGTACATAAGCTAGTCTCCCAAATGAGGGAACATGTGTGGCATACATTTGCCAAAGAGAGTTAGGTTCCAATCCTCGAGGATTAACTCCTCCTCTAAAAGTTGAGGAATGTACCATTTGGCAAGTTGGGCATTCCTGGATAATAGCTTTAGTTTCTTTCCAGGTAATGCTGTATCTGCGTTTGAGACCAGAGGCATTAACATGGGTTAAATTGTGAAAGTGTCTAGC
>NW_016828539.1:50790-53140 GCF_001698545.2 Rhinopithecus bieti | reverse complement strand
GGATGTCCTTTTTGTTGATGTTGATGCTATTCCTTTCTGTTTGTTAGTTTTCCTTCTAACAGTCAGGACCCTTGGATGCAGGTCTGTTTGAGTTTTCTGGAGGTACACTCCAGACCTTATTTGCTTTGGTATCATCAGCGGAGGCTGCAGAACAGCAAATATTGCTGCCTGATTCTTTCTCTGGAAGCTTTGTCTCAGAGGGCACCCGGCTGTATGAGGTGTCAGTCGGCCCCTACTGGAGTGTGTCTGGGAGGTGTCTCCCTGTTAGACTACACGGGGTCAGGGACCCAGTTGAGGAGGCAGTCTGTCTATTCTCAGAGCTCAAACACCGTGCTTGGACAACCACTGCTCTCTTCAGAGCTGTCAGGGACACTTAAGTCTGCAGAAGTTTCTGCTGCCTTTTGTTCAGCTATGCCCTGCCCTCAGAGGTGGACTCTACAGAGGCAGGCAAGCCTTGTTGAGCTGCAGTGGGATCCGCCCAGTGTGAACTTCCCAACCAGTTTGTTTACCTACTCAGGCCTCAGCAATGGCGGACGCCCCTCCCTCAGCCAGGCTGGTGTCTCGCAGTTCGATCTGGGACTGCTGTGCTAGCACTGAGCAGGCTCTGTGGCCGTGGGACTTGCTGAGCTACGCGTGGGATATAATCTTCTGGTGTGCCATTTGCTAAGACCATTGGAAAAGCACAGTATTAAGGTGGCAGTGTCCCGATTTTCCCGGTGCAGTCTGTCATGGCTTCCCTTGGCTAGGAAAGGGAAATCCCATGATCCCTTGCACTTCCTGGGTGAGGCAATGCCCTGCCCTGCTTTGGCCTACCCTCAGTGGGCTGCACCCACTGTCCAACCAGTCCCAATGAGATGAACCAGGTACCTCAGTTGGAAATGCAGAAATTACCTGTCTTCTGCGTCATTCACTCTGGGTGCTGCAGACTGGAGCTGTTACTATTCAGCCATCTTAGGATAAGGTTATATATTGATCAGTTGATGAAAATGTAACCACCTAGAAGGTCATAGGACCCCAATCCTGTATTTCCCCTAGAAGCAGTGGTTCAGTATTTGCTAATTTGGTATTCTCAGCAATTTATTAGAACATGACTACCTTGGACAACATTAATCAATTGTACTTCCTTTGGAAATGGAGTCTAATTTTAGATCTTTTGTAAATTATCTGAACTTTCACTGTGACTCTTTTTAAAGTTGTTATAGTTTTTGGTAGTCGGAGGCTTACTGTAATATATCTAATGTGGATTTATTTTTATTCTGCTTGGCATTTTTTGTGCTTCCTGAATTAAAATATTAAAGGTTACTTTCATCAGTTATGCAAAGAGTCTCACGCATCATCTCCTTGAATATAACCTTTACGTATTTTGTATTACAGTTTGTATTACAATCTGTATGCAATCTGTATTACAGTTTTCTATTTTTCTCCTCAAGTTTATTTACTTTATGGTTTTATCTGTCTATTCATTGAAACCTAAGGGAATCCTAAAATTCCTGGGTTGAGGATATTCCTCCAACTTGGAAGTACTTTAATATTTCAGGATGGGGTTTCCCAGACCCTTCCAGGAGTACACATTTGAACCCCAACTCCACATGAAGACATTGCTATGGCTATACATTTGTAGGGGAGCCTTTGTTTCACCCGCAGCTCCCACCCAAGGCCCGTAGAAAGTTAATCTTCTTATCTTATAATCCCTTGCTGGCTGATAGGATATTTTTCTACCTACCCTTGTGCTAATGTTGTAACCTTCAAGGGTTCTATTATTATTTAAAAAGCTCAGTTCCAACACTGTGGGAGTTTCAGGAGCTTCAGTGCTTGCTTACTAATAGTTCCTTCTTCCTGTTTTGTTCTGTCCCAGCGGATTTTCCTACTTTTGGACTTCTGTTATAGTTTATACAGTATTTCAAAGTGTTTTTCTAAATCTTTAGGCCTCTATATTTCTAGAAGTAGCTCTAAGTCTTTTAAGGATGAAGGGGAAAAGCATTATGGAACACAATGCACTGTTGTGAAAGATCTATTTTTTGGCCAGTATTTTATACCATAATCCTAATTATTAAATAAGAGTGGGTTATAAGAGGTATTTGGTACTCAGTCTTCAGTATTTGAAGTTTACAGTAAATTTCAGGTTTAATCGTAGCTGAAACAATTCTTTAAAAAACATAAAAGAATATGTTAACTATATTAACTCATCAAAAATAATTGGTATTGTAAGAATTAAAAAAGAGGAAACATGAAAGTGTCTTTCGAAAGAGGGTGAAGATTGGCAGTTACCCATGAGACTTTCCCCCCACCTCCCTCTGTGCCTGAGCTGTCTTATCTGTGTTTTACTGTCTGCTCTTTCTGGCTGCTTGTA
>NW_016828539.1:43464-46215 GCF_001698545.2 Rhinopithecus bieti | reverse complement strand
ATTTTGAGAGGTACTTACTCACCTCTAATTCCAGGGGTTCCATAAGGAAAACAGAGATTTTTCCCAAAATGGGATTTGTGGTGCCTTTTCTGTTTTCCCAAGGAGTCCCAGGCCACCAGAAGTTATTCTAGGGTCTTTTATGCATACACCAAGACTGGCAAGAGAGAGTAGAGAAAAGTAATTTCAACTGAGAAAAAAAAAAAAACCTTTTTCAGGAAAACAAGATTTATGAAGAGAAAAACATAAAGGACTTTTAAATATACTTATAGCTAGGATATCCATTTTAATTAAGCTCAGCACTCTTTTTTATTAAGGGTGAGAGTAGAGGTTGGAATTATAAAAATGTTATGCCAACTTAAATTAAAGGATTGGGTTATGTGCAGGAATTCCCTACAATAATGAGAGGGATTTTTAGAGAAAGATCCCAGAAGCTGTTCAATCTGCCACAAATCAGACATAGAGAAGGGGACATGAACCCAAGCAATACCTTTAACCATAGCCACTTCCCATAGAGGAGAATGGCAGAGGAGGTTTGACTGGTTGGAATAGTTTTTGAAGGGGTGGAGAAGAGGAGAGGCAGGATTTAAGGTAGAAGAAAGCCTGAATATGGGGAACCTCTTGTCATTTGCTGTTTCTGATGATAAAGTTGTTAAGGTGCCTGAGAATTTGAAAGTTAAAGGTGCTGTCTTTGGGCCATCAGCTGTTGTTATCTAGTCTATATTGGGGCCAAGCCATGTTGCAGTAGAAAATTAAATGCTTTGGATTTAGGGTCCCCTGTAAGCCAAGTTTGGTGAGGTTGCGAAGACAGCAGCCCCATGGAGAGGATGTAGGAATGCGGATTTTTTGGCAGCCATGTGGACTGGTAAGAGGAAGCCGAGGGTGTGTGTTTTGTTCTAGATGTCCCCAGATAAAAGACAGAGACTCGGAATTCTCTTTCTGAAAGAGGATGGTTAAGCTGAGAAGGAAGTGGGCCTCCTCAAGATTTCCTCTAGCTTAGTCCCATTAGTCCTCCGAGGTCCTGGATGGCAGGCTGGACTTTCTCCAGTACCGGGAAAGAGTTAGGAGAAGGCAGATCTTATCAGTCTGCTGAATTAGTGTCTGATGTTGGTTATTCTGATTGGAATCGGCAAAGGGCCTCCCAGACTGGAGCCACACAAGGAAGAGAGAGAGAGAGAAGGAAGAGGGAGGAAAAGAGAGCAAGGGTTAAGGAGTGAAATACCCATTGTGTGTGGTCAGAGGTGGATTCCTGAGACCTGAGGGTTTTGAGAGCCCACTGGGGAGTAGCCCTGGCCCGAGCCTCGCAGTTCCCTTCAGGTTAGTTGTCCTCCTCATGAAAATCGCTCAAAAAGTGAAGTGAGAGTAAAGGTGGGGTGGGCGACCAGAGACCCTCAGGATCCAGGAGTTAACTCAGGATGAGCTGCCATTACCCACTGCTTCCTGGGTTGCAAGAGAGCCTCTGCCCCCAACACCCATCCTGGGTTTTGGCACCAAATGTAAGAATTAAAGAAAGAGGAAAGAAATATGAAAGGTGGCTTGACAGTCAAGGACAGGTTTATTTTAGAGAAAACAAACATAAGAGGGGCTTCTGGCCGATTAGGTTAAACTTAAACTCTTATAGATTAAGAGTTTTTTTAAGGATTTAGGGTGGGAGAGTTTGTCAGAGGCTCGGACTCCTTCTTGTCTCTTTGTTGTGTTTATCTGGGAGGGAGAGTTTTGTGTCTGTTCCTATACATCCTTTTGTAGCTGCTGGCATAACCTCACTGAGTCTGCTTTTAGCTTCCCTATCTTAGTGTACCTGAAGGGAAAGAAATGTGCTTATTAAGGGCCGCTGTTTTACTGGAACCCATTGTATGAGGGTAAAGTTTAGCAGTTACCAAGAGACTTTCCCCCAACCTCCCTCTGCCTGAGCTGTCTTATCTTTGTTTTACTGTCTACTCTTTCTGGCTGCTGGTAGTTAGAAGTGATTTCCTTGAAATGCATGAGGCTAGAAAGGGAGCTAGAACTTAAAGTGGCAGTGTTTGTCTGAGATGATGGTGCTCCTGCTCTGTCAGTATCATAATTCAGCTTTTAACTTTAGTGATAACTTTTTCTACAGAGACAGCAATTATATTGGGGAGATAATTTAGAAAATGAAGACAAAGAAAGGAAAAATGATATTTCATCTATATCAGTGATGATTTTCAACAGAGTTGGATTTTCCCTCCCCCACCCCAAGTGACTTTTGGCAATGTTTGGAGATGTTATTGGTTGTTACAACTGAGAGGAGCAGGTGCTTCTGACATCTACTGGATAAAGGCCAGGGATGCTGCTAAATTTCCTAGAATTTATAGGACAGCCC
Source organism: Rhinopithecus bieti (assembly GCF_001698545.2). Lineage (NCBI taxonomy): Eukaryota > Metazoa > Chordata > Mammalia > Primates > Cercopithecidae > Rhinopithecus > Rhinopithecus bieti. The sequence continues at coordinate 43,877 of NW_016828539.1, read as the reverse complement.
CACAGAGAATTATCTGGCCCCAAATTGAGAAACCTTGGCAAACCATGTGTGTGTGTGTACATATACATATATGTGTGTTTATATATGAGGACATATGACTTAGTCACCAAGCTGAAATTGTTAAATCTTACAAATTTAAGCTATATTTTATATTAAAATTACCCAGAAATGTATACATATGCACTTATTTTATTTACAATTCTAAGTATATCTAGAATTTATAGCCTGGAAACTACTCAGGGAAGCAAATTTATTCCTGTCATTATCCATAAATAAGGCATTGAATTAAAGCCATGAAGCCAGTGAGAAATAAACAAGATAGCTTTAGTTTTGGTAAATTAAAGAAACCATTCTTGTTTTCTAATAGCAATATTATCAATCCAAAATTTAACCTCTTTAAATTGTATCATGTG
>NW_016828539.1:29631-41193 GCF_001698545.2 Rhinopithecus bieti | reverse complement strand
AGTCACTTAGGTTATTTTGTCTATACTCTTAGTTGAGAAAACTTTATGAGAGGAATACTTCTAGAAAAGGATATGGAAGTCTTTAGGTTGAGTCTGCAGGAAAAGTAAACTTAAAGTTGATGTATTAGGATTATTCCTTTCTAAAAACATGGGCCAAATATTGCAAAGAAAGAAACTCCCAAAAGGTTTCTGGTCTAATATTTTTGTATACTGAGGAGTTTAGAAATTATTAAGGAATGTATCAAATCTCAGACAAGCACAGCAGTATTAAAACATGCAGTTTACTCCACCATATGCAATCCTAATTATTTTTCTATTTTGCAGTTGACTGCCAAGGAGTAGTGGTTCCTTAGCATGTGTCTAGTGCATTGCAGTTCTACTCTTGCAACATTTCTTTGCAGTTTCCTTTTCCTTTTCCTCTAGTTTTTCTGTCTTCATCCTCCTTTAACTGTTAATTTTCCAAACTTCCCAACACATGGCCTACAACAATCATTTTTTATTAAAACATATTAAAGTCACTTTTCATTGAAATGTACTCACAAAGGGTTTGACTTCAAAATGTGTAAATCCATGTAACAACATACGTTTTATGTGGATCACATATAGAAATTCATAAAAATAAAACCATATACATACTAGAAGAGAAAATGAGGAGTGAGTTTTTTTATAGTCTTGGAGGAAGGGCTGCAAAATACAAAACCCAGAAGCCAAAAAAGAAAGACTGATAAATTTGACTGTGTTGAAAAAAATTCTATACATCTAAAATGTAATTAAAAGAAAATACCTGGGAATGAATATTTGTAGAAATATTAAAGCTTTTCTGCTTAATATGTAAAGAGCTCTTAAACCAATTAATAAGAAAATGGCTAACAATTTATTAAAAATTAGGCAAACCATATAAAATAAAATGTCTTTTAAACACAAAAGAGCTTACCCTTACTCAGTCTTTAAATACATTACTTTTAAAATATAAATTAAGATACAGAGGAGAAGCAAGATAATGGAATAGAAAGCGTACCAATTGTCCCTACTCCCCCATCCCCACAAGGACACCAGTTAACAACTAACATTACACAGAAAAAATTACCTTCATAGAACCGAAAATCAGGTGAACACTCACAATACCTGTTTTTAAGTTCATATTGTTGAAAGAGGCACTGAAGAGATAGAAAAAACAGTTATGAATCTACGACACCACGCCTTCCCCACCCCTGGCGGCTGCAGCGTAGTACAGAGAGCATCTGTAGGCACTGGGTGAGGGAGAGGACAGCAGTTATAAGGCATTGAACTCAGTGCTGTTCTGTTAAAGCAGAAAGGAATTTCAGAGCAAACTCAACTGATGCCCACCCACACAGGGAGCATTTAAACCATCCCTAGCCAGAGGGAAATTACCAATCCCAGGGATCTGAACTTGAGTGCCTGCAAATCTCACCACTTAGGGCCAAAGTGCTCTTGGTTTCTAGGTAAACTTGAAAGGCAATCTCGGCCATAAGAACTGCAACTCGGCCGGGCACGGTGGCTCACGCCTGTAATCCCAGCACTTTGGGAGGCCAAGGCAGGTGGATCACGAGGTCAGGAGTTCAAGACCAGCCTGGCCAAGAAGGTGAAACCCTGTCTCTACTGAAAATACAAAAAACTAGTTGGGTGCGGTGGCTGGCACCTGTAATCCCAGCTACACAGGAGGCTGAGGCAGGAGAATCGCTTGAACTCAGAGAGCAGAGGTTGCAGTGAGCCGAGATCACGCCACTGCACTCCAGCCTAGATGATAGATGGTAGAGTAAGACTCCATCTCAAAACAAAAACAAAAACAAAAAAACCTCTTGGGTGAGTCCTATGGTGAAACTAGGCCCAGAGAGAGTAGACTGTGGGGACACACGACACACTGAAACACCACCTGGGGCAGTCAAGGGAGTGTTGGCATCACCCTTCCAGTAATTGCAGGCTGCACAGCTGGTGGCTCCAGAAGAAACACCTTTTGCTGGAGGAGAGGAAGTGGAAGAGTGGGATAGACTTTGTCTTGCATCTTGGATGCCAGCTAAGCCACCACAGGATAGGGCACTGGTCAGAGTCGTGAAACCCCTGTTCCAGGCCCTACCTCTCAGGCCACATTTCTAGACACACTCTAGATCAGGAGGGAACTCACTGTCTGGAAGGAAAGGACCCAGTCCTGCTAACATTCATCACCTGCCAAGTGAAGAGTCCTTTAGCCATGAATAACCAGCAGTGATACTCAGGTGCTACATTGAGGGCTTGTTGAGCCTCTGAGACTTGCTGACTTCATGTACCAACACTGCCATGGGGGTTAGAGCACCAGGTGGGCTCTTGGGGTCCCCTGTGTCAGGACTTGACTCTTGGACAGCATTTCTGAACCTGTCCTGGGCCATAGGGGAGGTCACTACCCTGAAGGGTGAGTCCCTGGCCAGGCAGTGTTCATCACAACCTGTCTTAGGAGACCTTAAGCCTTAAGCAAACATCAATGATAGCCTGACAGTACTCCTCCTGGCCAGGTGTGGCTCTGGCTATGGGGTGAGGCTCCTCTGTCTTTGGAAAGGGGAAGGAAGACTGACAAGGACTGTGTCTTGTGGTTTGAGTGCCAGCTCAGCCACATTACAGTAGAATACCAGGTAGACTTCTAAGGTTTTTGACTGAAGTTCCTGACTCCTGGACAGCACTTTTGAACTCACATGGGGCCTGGGGGACCTTGCCGCACTGAAGGGAAGGATATAGGCCTGGCTGGCTTTTCCAACAGCTGATTGTAGAGCCCCAGGACCTTGAGAAAACATAAGCAGTAGTCAGGGAGTGGTTATAGCTGGACTTGGGTGACAACCAAGGCTGTGCTGGCATCAGGTCTGGCCCCATGCAGTCATACTGGTGGTATGACACAGTGTTGCTTGTGTCACTCTGACCCCAGATGTAGGTGGCTCAGAACAGAGAGAGAGAGAAAGAAACTCTGTATGTCTGGAAGAATGTACGGGAAGAGAACAAAAGTCTCTGCCTGGTAATTCAGAGAATTCTCCTGGATCTTGTTTAAGGCCATCAAGATGGTACCTCTACGAGTCTGCAAGCACCACAGGGTTATGGAGCTTGAGGTGCCTCTTAAAGCAGAAACAGATTAGATCACAACACTCAAGTCTTTTCAAATATCTGGAAAGCATTGTCAAGAAGGATGGCTACAGATAAGGCCATACAGTGAAAACTACAATAAATACCATATTCTTCAGTGCCCAGACAGCAAAGAACATCTACAGGCATCAACACCATCCAGGAAAACATGACCTCAACAAATGAACTAAATAAGATACCAGGGACCAATCCTGGTATCTTTCTCCAATCCTGGAGAAAGAGAGATATGTGACTTTCCAGACAGATAATTCAAAATAGCTGTGTTGAGGAAATTCAAAGAAATTCAGGATAACACAGGGAATAAATTTGGAATTCTATCAGATAAATTTAAGAGAGATTGAAATAATTACAAAGAAGCAGAAATTCTGGAGCTTAAAATATAATTCACATACTGAAAATGCATCAGAGTTCTTTAATAGCAGAATGGATCTAGTAGAAGAAAGAATCAGTGAGCTTGAAGGCAATCTGCTTGAAAATACACAAAGGAGATTAAAGGAAAAAAAAGAATGAAAAAATGTAGCACGACTACAGGATCTAGAAAAATACCCTCAAAAGGGCAAATATCAGAGGTATTGGCCTTAAAGGGGAGGTCAAGAAAGAGATAGGGGTAGAAAGTTCATTGAAAGGGATACTAATAGAGAACTTCACAAACCTAGAGAATAATATCAATATCCAAGTACAAGAAGGTTATAGAACACCAAGCCAATTTCATCAAAAGCAGACTACCTCAAGGCATTTAATAATCAAACTCCCAAAGGTCAAGGATAAAGAAAGGATCCTAAAAGCATCAAGAGAAAAGAAACAAATAACATACAGTGGAGTTCCAATACATCTGGCAGCAAATCTTTCAGTGGAAACCTTACCGACTGAGAGAGAGTGGAATGACATATTTAAAGTGCTGAAGGATAAAACCTTTTATTGTGGAATAGTGTATTTGGCAAAAATATCCTTCAAACATGAAGGAGAAATAAAGACCTTCCCAGACAAACAAAAGCTGAGGAACTTCTACCAGACCTGTCCTACAAGAAATGCTAAAGGGAGTACCTCAATCAGAAAGTAAAGGATATTAATGAGCAACAGATAATCATCTGAAGGCACAAAAGTAAGTGGTAATAGTAAGTACACAGAAAACCACAAAATAATATAACACTGTAACTGTGGTGTATAAACTACTCTTATCCTAAGTAGAAAGACTTAAAGATGAGCCAATTGATCCTGAGGCTTGTTTGTACGTACCATGCTTGTTTTGCGTTACTGTAGCCTTGTAGTATGTTTGAAGTCAGTTAGCGTGACGGCTCAGCTTTGTCCTTTTGACTTAGGATTGTCTGCAATGCTGGGCTCTTTTTTGGTTCCAATATGAACTTTAAAGGTTTTCCAAATTCTGTGCATAAGACTCATTTGAAGCAAAACCTAACCAAATGGAGAAAATTTTGCAACCTACTGATTGACAAGGTACATATCCAGAGGGGGGGCGTATCTACAAAGACTCAACAAATATAAAGAAAAAACAAACAAACCCATCAAAAGTGGCAAAGTATGACAGAATTTCTCAAAGAACGACATCATAGCCAACAGACACATGAAAAGAATGCTCATCATCATCGCCATCAGAGAAATGCCAAATCACAACCAAATGAGTACCATCTCACACCCGTTTAGAATGTGCGACTCATTAGCAGTCAGGAAACAGCAGGTGTTGGATGAGGATATGATGAAATAGGAGACACTTTCACTTTTGTGGATAGAGGATTGTAAACTAGGTTCAACCATTATGAAAACAGTATGCAATTCCTCAAGGATCTAGAATCTAAAGTACCATATGACCCAGCCTCCCTTACTACGGGTATATCCCCACAAGGTTATAAATTATTCTATACAAACCACATGCACGATGTTTATGTGGCCACTATTCACATACAAAGACTTGGAATCAACCAATGCCATCTGTGCGAACTGATTAAGAAATGTGCACATATACACACTAGTAATACATGCAGCATAAAAGGCATAGTTTGCGCCTTTTACGGACATGGATGCAGCTGGAACCATCGATTCTTAGACCACTTCACAAGAACAGACACCAAACACCTGCATATGTCTCACTCATAGGTGGGAGCTGAACATATGACGATCACCTTGGACTCAGGGAGAAGGGACTCCACACTGGGCCTATCATGGGGAGGGGGAGAAGAAGGATTGCTTGGGGGAGTGTATACCTGATATAAATGATGAATTGATGGCGTGTGACGAGTTGATGTGTGCAGACACCAACATGCATAAGAAATACATATGTAACAAACCTGCGTTATGCACATGTACCTAGACACTTAAAGTATAAATAAAAAATATTGAGAAAAAAAAAGATGAGCCAATTGAAAATAATAACTACAACAACTTTTCAAGACATAGTACAATAAGATATACATAGAAACAATAGAATGTTAAAACGTGAGGGACGAAGTTAAGGTAAAGTTTTTATTAGTTTTCTTTTCACTTGTTTGTTTATGCAAACAGTGTTAAGTTGTTACCAGGTTAACATAATGAGTTACAAGATAGTATTTGCAAGCCTCATGGTCACCTCAAACCAAAAAACATACAGTGGATGCACAAAAAATAAAAAGCAAAAAACTAAATTGTCACCAGAGAAAAATCATCTTCGCTAGAGGATGACAGGAATGAAAGAAGAAAGAGAAGATCACAAAAGAACCAAAAAACAAATAACAAAATTGCAAGAGTAAGTCTTTACTTATCAATGATAACATTGAATGTAAATAGACTAAACCCTCCAATCAAAAGACATAGTTTGGCTATATGGATGTAAACAAGACCCATTTATTCATCTGTTGCCTACAAAAAACACACTTCACCTATAAAGACACACATAGACTGAAAAAAAAAGGGGATGGAAAAAGATATTTCATGCCAATGGAAACAAGAAAAGAGCAGGAATAGCTATAGTTACATAAAACTAAATAGATATCAAGACAAAAAGTATAAGAAGAGACAAAGAATGTTACTATATAATGGTAAGAAGGGGTCAATTCATCAAGAAGGTATAACAATTTAAAAAACATCTATGCACCCAACACTGGAGCACCCAGATATATAAAGGAAATATTATTAGAGCTAAAGAGATAGACTGGCCCCAGTACAATAAAAGCTAGGTACTTTAACAGTCTACTTTCAGAATTTGATCAGTCTTCCCAGGGGAAAATCAGCAAAGAAACATTATACTTAAATATTCACTATTGACCAAAAGGTTCTAATAGATATTTACTGGACATTTCATACAAGAACTGCAGAATACACACTCTCTGTATCAGAACATGATCATTCTGAAGGACAGACCATATGTCAGGCCACAAAAAAAATCTTAAAACACTAAAAAAAAAAAAAAAAAAAAAAAACACTGAAATAATATGAAGCATCTTCTCTGACCATAATGGAATAAAGCATCGTCTTTGACCACAATGGAATAACACTAGAAATTAATAACAAGGAGTTTTGGAAGTTCTACACCTACATGGAAATGCTCCCAAATGATCAGTAGGTCAACAAAGAGATTAAGAAGGAAATTGAAATATTTATTGAAATAAATGATAATGGAAACATACCAAAACTGGTGGGATACAGCAAAAGCAGTACTAAGAGGGAAATGTATAGCTCTAAGTGCCTGCAACAAAAAACAGGGAAAACTATATAAACAATTTAACGGTGCCTCTTAAAGAACCAGAAAAGCAAGAGTAAACCAAACAAAAACAGTAGAAGAGAAGAGATAATAAAGGTCACAGCAGAAAGAAATGCAGTTGAAATGAAAAAAAGGACAAAAGATCAATGAAAAGTTGATTTTATGAAAAGTGAAACAAAATTGTCAAACGTTTAGCCAGAATAAAAAAATAGAGAATATCTAAGTAAAATAAGAAATGAAAAAGGAGATATTACAACTGATACTGCAGAAATGCAAAGGATCATTAGTTGCTACTATGAGCAACAATATGCCAATAAATTGGAAAAATCTAGAAGAAATGGACAAATTCCTAGATATATACAGCCTACTAAGATTGAACCAGGAAGAAATCCAAAACCTGAACACACCAATAACAAGTAACAAGATAGAAATCTTAACAAAAATTCTCCCAGTAAAGAAAATCCTGGGACATGATGGCTTCACTGCTGAATTATACCGAACATTTAAAGAACTAATAATACGAATCCTACTCAAATTATTTAGAAAAGCAGAGGTGGAGGGAACACTTTCAAACTCATTCTTTGTGACCAGTATTACCCTGCTACTAAAACCAGACAAAAGACACACAAATATTGTTAAAATGTCCATACTACCCAAAACAGTATACAGATTCAGCGCAATCCCTATCAAAATACCAATGACATTCTTTATAGAAATAGAAAAAACAATCTTAATATGTATGGAGAACCACAGAAGATCAAGAATAGCCAAAGCTATGTTAAACAAAAAGAACAATACTGGAAGAATTACATTACCTGACTTCAAATTATACTGGAGGTATAGTAACCAAAACAGCAGGGTACCAGTATAAAAACAGACACACGGACCAGTGGATCAGAATAGGGAACCCAGAAACAAATCCACACATTTTTGTCAAACTTATTTTCCACAGCAGCGCCAAGAATGTACACTGGAGAAAAGACGGTCTCTACATTAAATGGTGCTGGGAAAACTGGATATTCATATCCAGAAGAATGAAACTAGACCTTTATCTTTTTCCATATCCAAAAAAGTCAAATCAAAATGGATTAAGGACTTAAACCTAAGACTTCAAATTATGTAACTATTACAATAAAACATTTGGGTAAATCTGGACATTTATCTGGGCAAAAAACTCCTTGAGCAATACTGTACAAGTCCAGACAACCGAAGCAAAAGTGAACAAATGGGATCACATCAAGTAAAAAGGCTTCTGCACAGCAAAGGAAACAATTCACAAAGTAAAGAGACAACCTCCAGAAAGGCAGAAAATATTTGCAAATTACTCATCTGACAAGGGATTAATAACCAGAATATATAAGGAGCTCAAACAACTCTATAGAAAAAAAAAAAATCTAATAATCTGATCACAAGATGGCCAAAAGATTTGAATAGACCTTTCTCCAAAGAAGACGTACACATGGCAAACAAAGGTGCTATAAACATCATTGATCATCAGAGGAATGTAAGTCAAAACTACAATGGGAAATCGTCTCAGTTCAGTTAAAATGGCTTGTGTCCAAAAGGCAAGCAAGAACAAATGCGAGGATGTGGAGAAAAGGGAACTCTTGTATACTTTAGATGGGAATATAAGTTAGTACATCCACTATGAAGAACAGTTTGGAAGTTCCTCAAAAAACTAAAAATAGAACTACCATATGATCTAGCAGTCCCACTGTTGAGTATATACCATAAAGAAAGCAAATCAGTATATCGAAGAGAGATGTGCACTCCTATGTTTGTTGCAGTACTGTTTACAACAGCTAAGATTTGGTAGCACCTTAAGGGTTCATCATCGGATGAATGGATAAAGAAAATTTACATATACACAATGAAGAACTACTATTCAGCCATAAAAAGAATGAGATCCAGTCATTTGCAACAACATGGATGGAACTGGAGATCATTGTGTTAAGTGGAATAAGTCAGGCACAGAAAGACAAAAATCACATGTTCTCACTTATTTGTGGGATCTAAAATAAAACAATTGAATTCATGGACATAGAGTATAGTAGGATGGTTACCAGAGGCTGGGAATGGTAATGTGGGGCTGGGACAGATGCGGGAATGCTTAATGGGTACAAAAATAGTTAGAAATCATGAATACAACCTACTACTTGATAGCACAATAGAGTGGCTATAGTCAATAATAACCATATATTTAAAATAAAAGTGTAATTGGATTATTTGCAACTCAATGGATAAATGTTTGAGGGGATGGATAACCCTTTCTTCATGATGTATTTATTTCATATTGCATGCCTGTATCAAAGCCTCTCATGTACCTCATAAATATGGACACCTACCATGTACCCACTAAAAAATTATAAAAATTAAGTAAAGTATAATTAAAATAATATTTTTCAGGCTTAGAAATACCAGAAAGTTTGCTAATATGTTTTGTTATCAAAGACATGGGGAAACAGGCACATAATGCTTCGATGAGAATGAAAATTATTATAATTTTGGAAGGCAGTTTGGCAATATATCTCCAAAATGTAAATTCATATACTTTTTGATATAGTAGTGCTATTTCTAGGACTTTTTCCTGAAGACATATTTGCATATGTTTATGGACATACCAAATTTCATCTGTATAGCATCATTTGCCATAAACAGAAAATAAATAAAAATAGATACAACCCTCTTGCTCATTATATTATGAAACTGTCGTATAATAGAGTACTACATAGACATTGAAAAGACTGAGATAAGCATGTATATTGAAACAGAATACTGTTAATGAGAATAGCAAGGTGAACAGTTCTCCATCTATTCAACAATGCCAGTTTCTCTACTCTCTTGCCAGCGTTAGGTATTAAAAAACTAGTCTTATGCCAATATGATTGGTAAAATAAGGTATTTCATTGTTTCAGTTTGTATTTCTTGTGAATAAGTTTGAGCATCTTTTCATGGTTGGACATTTTTATTTGTGACCTACTTGTTCATAACCTTTGTGTCTTTTTTGTTGTTCATTTTTTTTAACTAATTTGAGAGTTATAAATTTTATGATCATGAAAAAAGTGATCCCTTTAAAAGCAGACACATAGATCAATGGAACAGAATAAAGAGCCCAGAAATAAATCCACATGGATGGGATTGATCAGGGAGATGACGGTAAGGAGTGAGGACCACATCAGGTTGAAGAAGCCTATATGGTAAACATCAATATTTAATGGGGTTGGGGATAGAAGGTGGAAAAGAACCAAAAGGTTCAAAAGGAACAACCAGAGAAGTAGGAAGGAGAACCAGGAGTAAAAGAGGTATATTGGAAGTCTGGGGAGAAGGGAGATTCAAGGAGAGAATGAATGATTGGCAGGACAAAGTCTAGTAAGTAAGAAGGTTAAAATACAGCCAGTAGAATGACAGTGATGACCTTAGGAAGAACAATTTCAGTGGAGTGAAGGAGGCAAAATCCAGGTTACAGCAAGTTGAGATATGAATGAGAGGTAAGAATGGGAAGATAGATACCCTCATCGCGCTTATTTCTTCCTTGTACTATAGACTCTCATATCTGGCAATCATTTTGTCATCTCTCCTTGGTTATCTAACAGGCATCACAAACCTAATATTTTCAAAAACTAGAATGCTTGACTTCTACCCCTGTCCACACTAAAACATGATCATTACTGTTCTGCTGCAGTATTTTGCATTTTAGTCAATGGCAACTCTGCACTCATTTGTTTAAGCCAGAAGCCAGGGAGTCATCATTACTTACTCTTTTATCACACATCCAGTTCATAGCAAGTCTACCTTCAGAATATATCCTAAAGCTGACTAGGTCTCACCACCTCCATTGCTAATGTCCTAAGCCAAATCACATCATTTTTTGTCTGCCCTACTGCCCTGAGCTCTCAGCTGATCTCTCTACATCTACCATTGCCCCCTACGGCCAATTATTTCCTCAGTAGCCAGAGTGGTCATTTAACAGTAGAGTGTGATCATGTCATTGTGCTGCTTAGAGCCCTTCAGCGTCTTCCCAATGCGCCAGAACAAAATCCAAAATCCTTACCATCAAAGCTCTAAATGATCTGGCCCTGCATGCAACTCCAGCCTCATCTCTTACTACTCTCCCCTTCAGTCACACTACTCCAGCACACAGTAGACTTCACATCTTTCCTGGAACATATCTCCCTTAACCTTGTCTTGACTTTGCATTAGGCATTTCCTCTACCTGAACAGATTTTTTTCCCTTCAGAGTTTTGCAGGGCTGTTTCCTTCTGGCCATTCAGTTTTCAACCTAAATGTTATTTCCCTCAAGTTACCTTTCCTAACTACCCAGCCTAAAGTGGCCCATGTACTCTATTACCCTACCCTATTGTCCTGTTTTATTCTCAATAAAGGACTTGCTACTAATATAGTTGCCTTTTTTTTTTCTTTTTTTTTTTTGGTCGGGGGGAGAGGGTCTCTTTCTACCAATAGAGACCTTGTCCTACTCAGTTTTGTATCCCCAGTGCCTGATATATAATAGGCTTTCAATGAGTGTTAGTAGATATACAAATGGATAAAGGGACCTGCCTACCCCCTTTGCTATTTATATTGTGATTAGCTATTGTTTGAAACTTGATTTTTTAGATTAATAAAACAGTATTCTATCATATTAATATAAGTTACTTAATTTTCCTTTTATTATTGGACATATAAGTGATAGCTAACCTATTTTTTGTTACTTTAAATACCACCATAAGTGAACATTCTTTTTTTTTTTTTTT
>NW_016828539.1:24191-29213 GCF_001698545.2 Rhinopithecus bieti | reverse complement strand
TTCTTTTTTTTTTTTTTTGCATTTTTTAAAAGTAGAAATTTAATTGAGGTAACATGCAGAAATCATACAAGTGCAGCTTCTTGATGAATTTTCACAAATGATATAAGCATTTAGGTGAGAAAACAGAACTTACCAGAATATAAGTCTCCTTATGCTTCCTTAACAGGCACTACTCCATTGAGAGTAAACTCCCTCCTGACTTTCAAACACCACGGATTAGTTTTGTCTTTTTCTGAACTTTTACATAAGTGGATTTACATGGCATGGACCCTTTTGTGTCTGGCTTCCTTTTGCTCAGCATATATATGAGATTCATTCATATTGTTAAGTATAATTGCAATTTCTTCAATCTCCCTTCTATGTAGTGTTAAGATTTTGTTTGGGGTTACATGGAACCTATAGACAAATTTGGGGAGAATTGGTATCTTTATAATGTCAAGCTTTCCAATCTACGAGCATGATCTGTCCTTCCATTTATTGAGAATTCTTTAATTTTTCTTAGTGTTTTGTAGTTTTCGTATAAACATCTTTTTGTTTGTTTGTTTTGTTTTGTTTTGTTTTGTTTTGTTTTGTTTTGTTTTTTTCGAGACAGGGTCTCCAGCCCTGGCTGTAGTGCAGTGGCGTGATCACAGCTCACTCTATCCTCAACTTCCCAGGCTCAGGTGATCCTCCCAGCCCAGCCTCCCTCATAGCCAGGACTACAGGCGCACATCACCATGCCCAACTAAGTTTTTTTTTTTTTTTTTAGAGATGGAGTTATAAATCTTTGTGTTAACTTGATTGTGTCCTTAGTATGAGTTCCTAGAAGTAAAATTGCTGGGTCAGAGAGTATGTTTTGATTATTATTTACATCTTGTGAAGTTGTTCAATTTAAAAGAGAAGAGAATCCATGTGACTTGGTGATATTTCCATAATCCATTTATTCTTCCTCTCTCTTAAATGGCGATTTTATGTTTTTGCTTCTCTTTTTTAAACCTCAAAAAACTCGTCTCCCACTCTCACTTTCAGCTAATGACCATGCTTTCTATTTCATTGAGGAATCTCTGACTACTATACCTACCTGCATCTCTGCCCAGAAACTTTCCCTTCCCTTCACACGATACATGAACTGTCCATACTCCTAGCAAAGGCCAACTTCTCCCTTTGTGTACTAGGTTCCATCCCTCTCTCCTACCAGATGTTACTGCCCTAGAAGTTCTCTCTCCTGCGTCACCAGTTTTACTCTTCTCCTGAATCAATCCTATCAGCATACAAACATCCTTAAATCTTTAAAAGCTGTCTCCTGACAGCCAGGCATGGTGGCTCATGCCTGTAATCTCAGCACTTTGGGAGGCTGAGGTGGGCAGGTCACCTGAGGTTGGGAGTTCGCCACCAGCCTGACCAACATGGAGATACCTCGTCTCTACTGAAAATACAAAATTAACCAGGTGTGTTGGCACATGCCTGTAATCCCAGCTACTCAGGAGGGTGAGGCAGGAGAATCGCTTGAACCCAGGAGGCAGAGGTTGCAGTGAGCCAAGATTGCGCCATTGTACTCCAGCCTGGGCAACAAGAGCGAAACTCCATCTCGAAACAAAAACAAAAACAAACGAACAAACAAAAAAACTATCTCCTGACTCCATTTTAACCTCTTGCTATCCTTCCTTCTCTTTGTATTTCTAACAAAACTGTATGAAAGAGTCGTCTATATTTATTAATTCTTTCTAATTCCTCTCCTTTCATTCTCTGCTGTGCTCAATCCATTTAGGGTTATACCACCACCATTCATTAATATTGAAGCTGTTACTTTGGTTTAATGGTCAATTGATCTACCACTAGCTTTTGTTGCAATATGACTTCCCAATGTACATCTCTAGCCTAGCCTTTTCCCTTGAACTCCAGGATGTCCAAGGAGCAAACCAAACTTAAAACTGAAGCCCTTATGTGGCGTCCTTTCCAATATGTTTTTTTTTTTTTTTTTTTTTCAGTTAAAGGTAATTCTGTTAGACAAAATCAAAACCATTATTAGAGTACAGTCATGTTTAAGCCCTCTGATTTTTGATACTCTACATCTGATCTATCAGCAAATCTTATCATTTCTACCTTTAAAATGTATTCAAAATCTAATCATTTCTTATCTAATCTCTAATGCATCTACCTTGTCCCAAGCAATCATATCTTTCCTCAGTTAGTACAGTGAACTTCTAATTTGTCTCCATGTTCCTGACTTTTGTCTCCTAAGTATTATCTTAACACAGCAGCCAGAGACAGCATTTTAAAAACAGAAGGTAGATCATGTCACTCGTCTGTTCAGAATTGTTTATTGGTCTCATCCTACTCCAAGTAAAGCCAGAGTCTTAAAATGGCTTATAAACCCATATATGATCTGACCATTACCTATCTGACTCTATCTCCTCTTCTCCCCTTCATTCACTCTACTTCAGACACATTTTACTACTGTGTAAGTGACACATGCTTGCATAAGTTCCCCTTTTTTGCTCTTTTTCTTGCTGCTGTACTGAATATCCATATGTCTAGCTTCTTATCTTCCTTCAGCAGAGAGAAAACCATTTTTCTTTCAGGTATTTACTTAGATGTCACCTTCACAGTAAGCCTTTCTGGGCTGTTTTCTGTAAAATTTCAACAACCCCAGTCCTAACTCTTCCTATCTTCATTCCCTGCTCTATTTTTACTTCCTGATACCTGCCACTACTTAGCATACTATATATTTTAATTATCTGGTTTATTGTCAGTTTCTTTAACCAAAATATAGGCTCCATAACAACAGGGTTTTTTTGTGTTTTGGGTTCACTACTGAATTCCACGTGCCTAGAATACTGTCTGGCATTTGCTAGATACTCAATAAATATTTGAATAAATGAATGTATGTATATTAAGACAGTTACCTCTAGGATATGAGACAGGGCAACTGGGGTAGGAGGAAAACCTGATTATTAACTATATGCTCCTTTCTACTTGAATACTGTACCCATGTGCGTGCATTTCTTTTATAATGTTAATTTTAAAACTAGCTAAAATAAAATTAGGCACCAGACAAAAATATTTTAAATATATTTAAGGAGGAAACGAGGGAGTACTTCAGTAAATGGCATTAGAAAACTATAGATCACTACATTATACTTTTCACCAAAATAAATGCTAAATTTAGTAAATAAAAGATTAAAATGCCAAAATTACCTTGAGATACAGACGGATGTTCTGAACATAGTAAACAACCATAAAGGAAATATCTGACCATAAAAGAATTAGACATTTTTATATCCTATCCAACATACACAAAATACAAGTTCATCCAACAATCCTAGAAAAGGCCATATATAACAAGAAGTAATTTTCGTATGAAATGTTCTTGCAAATCAATAAGAAAAAGCCCGCCCAAGAAAGATGGACAAAGACACAAATGACTCAAGAAAGAAGAAGTACAAATGGTTAAGCATAAAAAGTTTGACCTCACTTTTAAGCAAAGAAATACAAGTATCTACCACTTTTCACCTCTCAGATATATCTCATAATACCGCATATTGATAACTATGCAAGAGAAGCAGAAACTCTCTTATACTGCTCTAAGAGATGTAAGTCCCTACCAGAGTTCGATGTGGGACAATTAAAATTGTGCATACCTCTGCATCCAGTAATTGTGAATCTGGGAACTTATGAAGATTCTTGGAAAGGGTGTAGGGTTGCATGTACTAGTGTGGTTATCACATTGCTGTTTATATTATTGAAGAATTGAAAAAAAAATCAGGGATCCAATCTTCATTGTCAAATTTCAGTCACTTTTAAATTTTGTTTTATTTTGTGGGTACGTAGTAGGTGTATGTATTTATGAGGCACATGAGATGTTTTGATACAGACATGCAATGTGAAATAAGCACATCAAGGAGAATGGGGTATCCATCCTCTCAAGCATTTATCCCTTGAGTTACAAACAATCTAATTACCTTCCTGGTTTTGCCATATTGGAGGACCATGTGAGCTATTCATTTACTTTTCTTTTAAATTGACTTAACTTCAGCCCTGTCCTAAGTTTTTACACCAGAAAGAAAACATGGATTTATGTTAGTTAACATTATTTTCATATACACATTTAAATAAATGCATAGAAAAGAAACTTACATCTATATAACATGTAGTATCATTTACTGTACCATCAGTAGTACTTGCAGCACATGAAAACCCTGGTTAATGGTACATCCTTACAGTTCAGCCTTTAGAAATAGTGATGTAGTTATATATTTTTGACTTTAAAACATTAAAAAATATATATATATATAACATGAAAAAACAAGTTCCAAAACAGTATGCTCTATGTACGTACTTTTGTAATATATTTATATGATAATAAATATATTTATCTACTTGGAATGCCCTATGCTAAAATATTAACAGTGGTAATGGCTCAGAGATGTTATTATGGGCAATTTTTTTTACAGTTTTATGTTTGCCCCTCCCTTCCCTGTCCCTTTCCTTCAACAGAGTCTGTGTCGCCCAGGCTGGAGTGCAGTGGCGTGATCTTGGTTCACTGCAACCTCCGCCTCCCGGGTTCAAGTGATTCTCCTGTCTCAGCCTCCTGAGTAGCTGGGATTACAGACACATGTCACCACACCCGGATAATTTTTGCATTTTTATTGGAGACGGGGTTTTACCATGTTGGTCAGGCTGGTCTCGAACTCCTGACCTCATGATCCGCTTGCCTTGGCCTCCCAAAGTGCTGGGATTACAAGCGTGAGCCACCATGCCCAGCCTGTGTTCTAATTTCTTGAACTATCAATGAACATATGTTTTCTAATCATAAGATTAAAAATTATAGGACTATACATTCTCCTAATAATTAAGGGCATAATTATTTCCTGAAAAGCTAATTATAAGCTCTTACAGATTATAGGTTAATTTGGGATTATTTTCCTCTTTTTAAAATATGTGTACTTTTGCTGTCTGTCTTTGCCAATATTTACTTTTGATCTTTGTTTTTGCCTTTATTTACTTTTGCTCTGTTTAAAACAGGCCATTCAGAAAGGCAAT
>NW_016828539.1:13774-22951 GCF_001698545.2 Rhinopithecus bieti | reverse complement strand
AAAAAAAAAAAAAAAAAAAAAAAAAAGAAAAAAAAGAATTATGTTGAGATAGCATCTTTTCAGTGTAAGTTTTTCTAATAACCATATTTATTTTTACAGACTTCTGCCTTGATGAACAAATTCGAACACCAGTTTAAAATATTGGATATTCAAACACAACAAATGGAAGATAAAATGAGTAGCTCTACAACCCTAACACCACCACAAGTAAGTATAGCTTCTCTACTTAGAATAACTTTTTAAAATTATCCCACTTCAAATTATAATGGTGTTGTGAGCCTAAATGATCTCTAGAATGTTAAATAAACATGGTGTATCTTTACAATGACGGTAGGAAGTTACTGCTCATCCCCTAGATTGCTGAGGAGGCGTTTTCCCTAGCTTGGTTTGAAGTTCTGGGAATTGTACTGAGTTGCATGTCTAGAGTCTAGATCCTGGTTCTATCTGACTGCCAGTGGTACTTACTGATGAAGGCCATAGCACTAGAGGCTCACTGAGGCCAGTTGGTATTAGATATTATCCCATCCCTCAGCTAGTTCATCTCATTGTAAATTTTCTTATGTTGCCTGCCTACTCTTTAGGTGTTTTATGTATGCATGAGTCAGAGGTGAACCAAATAGAAAATACAAGATAAATTAATTTTCAGAAAACTGGGATATTTTCTAAACCTGGAACCTGGACAGAGACCTCCTACGAAGAAAATTAAAATTTGAAACTAGTTTGTGTGTGACACATGTCAGAAACAAAGTTTTGTAAAATTTAAATATTCAGATAGAAAATTTATTTCATTATCACTCTTCTCTTCGATCCCAGCACCTATCATGTAGTTAGCCAAATGAAAAGAGAACTTGTTATTACTATTTTGGAGGCTAATATGGAAAAAATATGATTTACAAAGTCGATTAAGAAGAAATCGACAACTGTCCATCAACATTTTACCACAAACAGCTCTTTTCACAAAAAGGTAAACAATGAAAGAACAGGCTTATACTCAGGGTTTAGAGTTAAGAAGAAAGAATATATGTGTATATCTTAAAGTGAGGCTCTATTTAACCATTCTTTTATACCCTCCCCTAGAGCTTTGTTCCCCAAAGTGTGTAGGACAAGATTCAGGAGCACTTTTACACCCTGGAAGCTCATTAGGAATATAGAATTTCAGAACCCCACCCCCAGATATATTGAATTAGAATCTTCATTTTAACTAGATTCTGACGTGATTTGTATGCACAGAGTTTGAGAAACACTGTCCTAGAGTGTCTGATTTTTATTCGGTTATCTTAGGAATCCTGAGGTGATTTTATGATCAGTCAAGTTAAGAAAACCCAACTGTATTTGAAAAGTGACTTGAAGTCAGGACACTTGGATTTATTAATTTTTAAAAAAATCTGTAATTGACAGATAATTGTACATAAGTATGGAGTACAGTGTCAGTGCATGCATACATTGTATAGTGATTAAATTACCATTGTCATATCCATAATTTTACATGTTTATCACTTTGCGGTGTAACATTCAAGATCTTCTCGTCTAGCTATCTTAAAATATACACTATGGTGTTATCAGTTATAGCCACCCTACTGTGTAACACCAGAACTTATCCTTTCTGCCAAACTAACTCTGTACCCATTGACAAATTTCTGCTTGTCCCTCCTTTTACCAACTCTTTTCCATCCCCAGCCCCTGGTAACCACTATTCTACTCTCTACTTCCACGAAATCAACTTTTTTGAATTCCACAGATGAGTAAGATTGTGCAATGTTTGTCTTTCTGTGCCATGTTTCTTTCACTTAACCTTATAGCCTGCAGGTTTATCCATTTTGAGCAAATGACAGGATTTTATTTTGTGTTATGGCTGAGTAGTGTGTTCTATTATGTAGATATACCACATTTTCTTCATCTTTAGATGAACCAAGTTGATCCCATATTTTGACTATTTTGACTATTGTGAAACATGGGATTGCAGGTATCTCTTTGACATACTAATTTCATTTTATTTGAATATATACCCAGGAAGGGGATTGCTGGATCATATGGAAGTTCTGTTTTTTAAGTTTTTGAGGAAACTACATATTCCTTTCCATAATATCTGTACTAAATTAACATCCTTATGAACAGTGCATAAGAATTCTCCTTTCTCCATATCCTCACAAGCAATTGTTATTTTTTGTCTTTTTGATAAGAGACATTCTCATTGGAGTGAGGTGATATTTCACTGTGGTTTTGACTCACATTTCCCTGATGATTACTGATGTTGAGCATTTTCACATACCTGTTGGCCATTTGTATGTCTTTGAAAAATGTCTATTCAGGTCTTTTGCAACTACTTTCTCCCTTTCTGTAGGTACTCTCTTCACTGTATGTATTTGTTTTTTTCCTGTGCAGAAGCTTTTTAATTTGATATAATTTATCTACTTTTACTTTTGCTGCCTGTGCTTTTTGGTTTGTTTTTGAGACGGGATCTTGCTTGGTCACCCAGGCTGGAGTGCATGGCGTGATTATAGGTCACTGTGACTTTGAACTCCTGGGCTCAAGCAGTCCTCATGCTTTGGCCTCCCAAGTAGCTCGGACTACACGAATGTGCGCCTGCACCCAGCCAGTTTCATTTTTTTTTTTTTTGGTATAGATGGGGGTCTCGCTATGTTGCCCAGTCTGGTCTTGAACTCCTGGCCTCAAGCGATTCTCCCACCTCAGCCTCCCAAAGGTACTTTTTAAAAAACGATATTTGGGGATACAGATGCAGTTATGTTACCTGGATATGCAGCATAGCAGCAGTGTCTGAGCTTTCAGTGCAACCATCACACGAATAGACCTGTGCTTTTGATATCTTATTCAAAAAATCCTTGCCTGATCCAATTTTATGAAGCATTTTCCCTATGTTCTATTTTATTACTTTCATAATTTAAGGTTTTACATTTAGGTCTTTAATCCATTTAGAGTTGATTTTTCTATATGGTAAGAGATAGGAGTCTGTTTTATTCTTCTACATATGGTTGTCTAGTTTTCCCAGCACCATTTATTGAAGAAACTGTTCTTTCCCCAGTGTATGTTCTTGGTGCCTTTGTCAAATACACATTGGCTGTAAACATGTGGATTTATTTCTGGTTTATCTATTCTGTTCTATTTGTCTGTGTGTTTGTTTTTAGGCCAATAACATGCTGTTTGGGTTACTATAGCTTTGTGATTTATTTTAAAGTTAAGTATATAATTCCCCTAGCTTGGTACATTTTGCTCATGATTGCTTTAACTATCCAGGGTCTTTTGCGTTTCTATATGAATTTGAAGATTGTCTTTTTTTTTCTGCTTCTGGGAAAATCTCTCTCTCCTTGATGTTTCAAGGATAGGTTTGCTGGATACAGTAGTCTCAATTGGCAGGCATTTTTTCTTCAGTATTTCAAGTATTTCATCCCATTTTATCATGGCCTATAAGGTTTTTGCTAAGTCTGCCACCCAACCTATTGCAGTGCCTTCGTATATTATTTGATTCTTTTGTCTCACTGCTTACAGGATCCTCTCTTTGTCCTTGACCTTTGAGAATTTGATTATTTTTGTCTGAGGTGGTCTTTACTTGGATTAAATCTGCTTGGTAATCTTTGACTTACCTGTATTTGGATATTTATGTATTTCTCTAGGTTTAGAATGTTTTCTGTTGTTTTTTCTTTGAATAAGCTTTCTATCCCTTTCTCTTTCTTTACCCCCTCTTGAGGGCCAGTGACTCATACATTTGCCCTTTTGATGCTATCCAATAGATTTCATGAACATTTTCATTGCTTTTTCTTTTTTCCTTTGTTTATTTTCAAATAGACTGTTGTTAAGCTCACTGGTCCTTTGTTTTGCTTGATTAATTCTCCTAATAAGACACAAATGCGTTTCTTAAATCTCATTCACTATATTTTTCAGCTCCAGGATTACTGTTTGATTTTTTCAATCCCTTTGTAAAATTTATCTGATATATTTCTGATTTGCGTCTCTTTGCTTTTGTGAAGTTTGTTAAGCTCACTGAAAACACCTGTTTTGAATTTTCTGTCTGAGAATGCACACATCTCCATCTCTCCAGGGTTGTTCACTGTTATTTTAGTCTGTTTGGTGAGGTCATATTGCCCTTAATGTTCTTGATTCTTGTGAATGTGCATTGATGTCTGGGCACTAAAAAATTATGTATTTATTCCAGTCTTTGCAGTCTGGCCTTGTATTTCCTCATCCTTCTTCAGAAGGCTTTCCAGGAGTTCAAATAAACGTGACTGACTTTTGAATTCACCAAGCTTGTGTGCACTGCAGCAATTTCAGCACTAGAGGGTACCCTAAGCTTAGGTTTGCTGCCACTCTCTTGAGGGCTTTGAGGCCTCCAGCCCTAATGGACTTGGGAAAATTCAGGGAGCGTTCCATGGGCAAAGTCCCTCACTCACTTCTTTTCTCTCCAAGAGGAAAGAGTCTTTATCCATGCTATACTGCCTGAGGTTGGGGGAGGGGTGAAGTGGATAGTCTGTGTCCTCTGCAGCTGATGTAACAGTGTGTCAAACCAAAAGCCTCAGACCAGTGCATCACCAGGGCTCAGACAAGGACTGCAGTTGTGATAGCCTTCCTGCCACTGAAATTTATTCCGAGTCTAAGGCTACTTTTGTCAGCTGTTGGTGAAGCAGGCTGTAACTTGGGTTCATCATGTTGGGACCACAGATTCCCATCTGGCCTGTGGCAGATGTAGGCCCTCCATCCTTGGGCACAAGCCTAGAATGAGGGGTCTTAGGGTTCTGCTTGGTGCTGTGTTTTACTGTGGCAGGCTGGTACTGATTCCAAGGCAAAGTCCCATACACACTTCCCTCTCCCTCCCCCAAGCAGACAGATTCTGTCTCCATGCTGTGCTGCCTACAGTTGCAGGAAGGGTAATGTAGGCAATGCAAGACTGTCCACCCCCTTCATTGCATCTTTTCTTGTGATTATTCTAAAACCAGGTACTGTGACCATTCACCTGGTTTCTTTAGCTCTTGTGAAGGTGTTTTTGTTGTTGTTGTTTGTTTGTTGTTTTTGTTTGACATGGATAGTTGTTCAATTTGATGTTCCTGCAGGGGGTGTGATTGCTATAAGGTTCTGTTTCACTATCTTGGTTACTTTGATTTCTAGTCATCACTCTGCTTCTAATTAACTTTGGAACCTTGACTAAGATACTGACTACCCCAGGCCTCAGTTTTCATAACTGTAAAATGTGGGAGTTGGATTTAATGATATCTGAAGTGCCTCTCAGCTCATTCACCTGACATTCACTGAGCACCTTCTCCTGTTTCAGGTATTGTGCCAGGTGCTGGAGACATTCATATATATACACATATACATATACATACATATATATACACATATACATATACATACATATATATACACATATACATATACATACATATATATACACATATACATATATATATAACATTAGTTATAAAAACTTAACCAAAATTTACAGCAGAAATTGAGAGAGATCTGGCTGAACACACTTAGTTGCCCAAATTCTCACACCCTGCTAATGAATAGTAATTAGAATTCAAATTGGCACATCCCCTTTGGAAAAGCAATTTGGTAATATCTACAGTCTGTTCTCAACATAGCAACGAGAGCAATCCTGTTAGTACAAGTCAGATCATGTCATTCCTTTCAAAACTTTCAAGTGGTTCAATGTTTTCCTCAGTAAAAGCCAGATTGTTTCCAAAGGTCCATAAAGTTCTACATGGCCTGCCTTACCCTGATCTGTCCTGGCATGTTGTTGCTCATCAGTCTACTCAGGCACCTGGATTTGTTGTTATTTGTCAAACACACCAAGTATATTTCTGCCTGACAGCTATTCCACTTGTAGTTTCTTCTCCCTTGAATGTTCTTTCTCTGGACATCCTCGTTGCTTACTATCTTACCTCCTTTATGTCTTTAAGTCATTTTATACTGAGGTTTTCCTGACCATCCTACTTAAAATTGCATCAACAGTGTACCTACCATGCCTCCTATTCTCTGCCTTCCCTGTTTTATTTTTCTCTATGGTATATATCGCTTTCTAATATACCATATACTGCTTAAAAAATGTGTTTGCCCTCCCTTCTCATGTACACACTAAAATTTAAGCTTAAGGAGGGCATCATTGATGCCTTCCTAGCATGTAAAATATCTGGCATAAAGTAGATGTTCAAAATTTTTGAATATTGTTGAATAAATCACAGTATATGAAGTGTATGTAACCTAGTATTTTCACTTCCAAATTTATACACAAAGCAGCCCCTACATGTGTAGACAAAGGTATATATATAGATCAGTCTCTTTCTCTCTCTCTCTGCGCGCACGCACACACACACACACACACACACACACACACACACAAGAAAATGTTTATTGCACCATTTTCTGTAATAGGGAGAAATTAAGAAAATCAAAATTCCAAAATACAATGGATAAATAAAATTTAGTCTATTTCTGTGTTACAACATCATACAATAGTTTAAAGTGAATGAACTAGATCTAGATCTCAATATAATCTTACCAGGTTGAATGAGGAAAGGAAGTTATGGAATAAAATCATTGTATAATACAATTTAAGTAAATTCTCGTAACACGAATAATGCTATTTTAGATATGAATTAAAACCAAAATGTTAATCCGCATAGGAATCTGCTATTTCATGAACTTTTTCGGTATTTAGGAAATATTTTTAAAGTGAATGAAAGAGAACAAGAACTAAGGCCCAACAGCAAAGTTAGCGATTTGCTTAAAATCATACTCATTGTTAATGGTAGAGCTGGGATCATATCTTAGAATTCCCATCTATATATTAAAAATATTTTCAATAACTTAGTTAAAAACTAGAAGAGTTTTTAAAATTATGAATCAGACTCTATTGCCTGAGAATGCCTGTACCTTAGTAAATATCTCAATACTTATAATTTATTCATCTCTGACATTTGAAAAAGTTATCCTTGGTATCAGGTTTACCTCAACTGACCGAAAGAACAATTCTGATTATTGTAATCTAAAATTTAAATCTATGACACACAGTAAAAGTGAAGTGGGTTAGAATGGAGCTTTTGTAAATTGGTTCACTTGAAGAGATCTGTATTACTCAGATTTAAATTATATGTGAACCTCACTGCTAATATTTTTCCATAACTTCATAGTTTTAAGTTTTAGAATTTATTATTATTCAGAAAAAAAAAATACATTTTGAAATTATGCAGCTCCCTCTGGTGGTACAAAATATATATTTTTAATGCTTTCTTTTAAAAAATTAGAGACTGGTTTCCCTCTTTAAAGAGAAAACCAAAAACCATGCAAAAAGCAAATGCTTAATAGCAATCNTTTCTCTTTACCACGAATTGCCAGTTAGGTTTGTGACCCTAGAATTTAGTATTTCAAGGGACTTTAAACAGTCATCCAATTCCTTGCCATGCTCATAAAAATTTTACTGTGTTTCAATCATCTTAGTATTTTCTTAAAAATTTCTGGAAATAGACTCATTTAGTGTGTGTAAAGAAATAGGCAAAGGTGATCAAAGGAAGCAGGAGTGTTTGAACATTTGCTCAATACCTACTGTTTGCTGCATATATGAAATATATAGTTTTTTTTTTTTTAAAGGACCTTCCAAAATAATTCTGCTATGATTAGGCCATTGAGTCATAAGTCTAGTTTGAGAACTGCAAACTGAGCAATATGTGCAAAATGTGCAAGGGACTCAAAAGACAGCAATATTACAGATAATGATTTGGTTATTTCTTTTAAGTAAATAGTTCATACCCTTTTGTGATATTGTTATTGGAAATAGGGTGTATAATACAAGCTGTTTATTTCAGGCCCTTCATGTCATGGGAGAATGACTTATCTATGATATCTTTGCTATAGAAGTCATGTTGTATCATTATTCTCTGGTGTAATGTTTGCTTCAAGATAATGTAGTAGTAAAAAATAAAAATTGATGCTAATGTTTTATAATTTATTTTCGAAGGTAGAGAACTAGTTTGAAATGAGGCTTAGTCTTAGTTTGTTCTTTTCTCCTGGGAAGAGACGATTTGAAGACATCTGGAAAACAGAGTTGATAAATACTACTGTCTTATCTAAGCTAATACCTGATTAGAATAAACAGTTAAGTTTATCAACTCTTTCTATCACTAATATATTACTAAAGAATTTAAATCTAGACTAATAAATTAAAAATCAGGTTAGTAATGTTCGAGAACAGGGCTGTGGGTTAAGTTATGTGCTATTTTGTTTTGTTAGTATCCTAAAGTAGCCCATATATGGAGGGGAATAAGAAAGGTGGTTTTTGTTAAATATTGTAACAAAGGCATTGTGTGTCAGAAGACTCCGTCTTCTAAACATAGTCTTTATAAGAGACTAAGGACTTGTTTAGTTTCTGCTAAAGACTAAATTAGATGATTTGGCTTGAAAATGCAGCAAGGGAAGTCTTATAAAATGAATGCTGCCACATTATGGCCTTACTGACCCTCAGTGGTAAATGAAATCAGTAGGCAACTTTTTGATAAGGTTTAGAGCAGGATTTCACAACCTCGATACTATTGACATTTTGGGATGGATGATCCTGGGGGCTGTCATGTGCATTGCAGAATGTTTAGCTGCATCTTTGGCCTCTACCCACTAGATACCAATGGCACCCCTCCCTACAGTTGTGACAGCCAAGCGTCTCTCCAGACATTTCCAGATGTTCCTTGGCGTAGTGACTAAAAAATCAAGAGACTAATTACGTCAATGTGTGATGACTGGCAGTAGAAACAGGTATAACCACTGATGTAGAAATACCAATGCCCATCTTTAAAGATGTTTAACTATCTAATTGCTGATTGAGTTAGTGATTCCCCCAACTAAATTTCATATCTTTACTTTTCAATAAAATCTGTCTGTAGAATCTCATAATGGGCTGGGCACAGTGGCTCACACCTATAATCCCAGCACTTTGGGAGGCCGAGGTGGCTGGATCACCTAAGGTCAGGAGTTTGAGACCAGCCTGGCCAACATGGCAAAACCCTATCTCTACTAAAAATACAAAAATTAGTCAGGTGTGTTGGTACACGGACATAATCCCAACTACTCCAGAGGCTGAGACAGGAGAATCACTTGAACCCAGGACGCAGTGGTTGCAGTGAGCCGAAAGCATGCCACTACACTCCAGCCTGGGTGACAGAATGAGACTCTGTCTCC
>NW_016828539.1:11813-12995 GCF_001698545.2 Rhinopithecus bieti | reverse complement strand
ATATGCTAATTATTATTTATTTAAATTTATTTATTATACTTTAAGTTCTAGGATACATGTGCAGAATATGCAGGTTTGTTATATAGGTATACGTGCCATGGTGGTTTGCTATACCCATCAACCCATTATCTACATTAAGTATTTCTCCTAATGCTATCCCTCCCCTAGCCTCCCACCCCCCGACAGGCCCTGGTATGTGATGTTCACCTCTCAGTGTCCATGTGTTCTCATTGTTCAACTCCTACTTGTGAGTGAAAACATGTGGTGTTTGATTTTCTGTTTTTGTGTTAGTTTGCTGAGAATGAAGGTTTCCAGCTTCATCCATGTCCCTCCAAAGGACATGAACTCATCCTTTTTTTATGGCTGCAAAGTATTCCATGGTATATATATGCCACATTTTCTTTATCTAGTATATCACTGGTGGACATTTGTGTTGATTCCAAGTCTTTGCTATTGTGAACAGTACTGCTGTAAACATATGTGTACATGTGTCTTTATAGTAGAATGATTTATAAACCTTTGGGTATATATCCAGTAATGGGATCGCTGGGTCAAATGGTATTTCTGGTTCTAGATCCTTGAGGCATAGCCACACTGTCCTCCACAATGGTTGAAGTAATTTACACTCCCACCAACAGTGTAAAAGCATTCCTATTTCTCCACATCCTGTCCAGCATCTGTTGTTTCCTAACTTTTTAGTGATCGCCATTCTAACTGGTGTGAGATGGTATCTTATTGTGGTTTTGATTTGCATTTCTCTAATGACCAGTGATGATGAGCTTTTTTTCATATGTTTGTTGGTCACATAAATGTCTTCTTTTGAGAAGTGTCTGTTCATATCCTTCACCTACTTTTGATGTTTCCTTCACCTTTTGATGTTTTGTATGCGTGTGTGTTTTAATTTAAGTTTATTGTAGATTCTGGATATTAGCCCTTTGTTGTGATGGATAGATTGCAAAATTTTCTCCCATACTGTAGGTTGCCTGTTCACTCTGATGATAGTTTCTTTTGCTGAGCAGAAGCTGTTTACTTTAATTAGATCCCATTTGTCTGTTTTGGCTTTTTTTGCGATTGCTTTTGGTGTTTTAGTCATGAAGTCTTTGCCCATGCCTGTGTCCTGAATGGTATTGCCTAGGTTTTCTTCCAGGGTTTTTATGGTTTTAGGTCTAACATTTAAGCCTT
>NW_016828539.1:5902-8448 GCF_001698545.2 Rhinopithecus bieti | reverse complement strand
GTCAATGGTCTTTACAATTCAGTGTATTTTTGTGGTGGCTAGTACTGGTTTTTTGTTTTTTTCATGTTTAGTGCTTCCTTCAGGAGCTCTTGTAAGGCAGGCCTGGTGGTGACAAAATCTCTCAGCATTTGCTTGTCTGTAAAGGAGTTTATTTCTCCTTTGCTTATGAAGCTTAATTTTGCTGGATATGAAATTCTGGGTTGAAAATTCTTTTATCTAATATTGTTGAATATTGGCCGCCACTCTCTTCTGGCTTTTAGGGTTTCTGCAGAAAGATCTGCTGTTAGTCTGATGGGCTTCCCTTTGTGGGTAACCTGACCTTTCTCTCTGGCTGCCCTTAAACATTTTTTCCTTCATTCCTACCTTGGTGAATCTGACTTGGGGTTTCTCTTCTCGAGGAGTATCTTTATGGTGTTCTCTATATTTACTGAATTTGAATGTTGGCCTGTCTTGCTAGGTTGGGGACGTTCTCCTGGATAATATCCTGAAGAGTGTTTTCCAACTTGGTTCCTTTCTCCACGTCACTTTTAGGTACGCCAGTAAAACGTAGATTTGGTATTTTCATGTAGTCCCATATTTCTTGGATGCTTTGTTCATTCCATTTCATTCTTTTTTTTCTTTAATCTTGTCTTCATGCTTTACTTCATTAAGTTGATCTTCAGTCTCTGATATCCTTTCTTCTGCTTGACCGATTTGGCTATTGATACTTGTGTATGCTTCACGAAGTTCTTCTGCTGTTTTTCATCTCCATCAGGACATTTATGTTAGTCTCTAAACTGGTTATTGTGGTTAGCATTTCCTCTAACCTTTTTTCAAGGTTCTTAGCTTCCTTGCATTGGGTTAGAACATGCTCCTTTAGCTTGGAGGAGTTTGTTATTACCCACCTTCTGAAGCCTATTTCTGTCAATTCATCAAACTCATTCTCCATCCTGTTTTTCTCCCTTGCTGGCGAGGAGTTGTGATCCTTTGGAGGAGAAGAGGCATTCTGGTTTTTGGAATTTTCAGCATTTTTGCAGTGGTTTTACCTGTTCTTCATGGATTTATCTACCTTTGGTCTTTGATGCTGGTGACCTTTAGATGGTGTTTCTGTGTGGACATTCTTTTTGTTGATGTTGATGCTGTTCCTTTCTGTTCATTAGGTTTCCTTCTAACAGTCAGGCTCTTCTCCTGCTGGTCTGCTGGAGTTTGCTGGAAGTTCACTCCAGACCCTGTTTGCCTGGTTATCATGAGTGGAGGCTGCAGAACAGCAAATATTGCTGCCTGTTTCTTCCTCTGGAAGCTTCAATCCAGAGGGGCACCCACCAGATGTCAGCTGGAGCTCTCCTGTATGAGACTCCTGCTGGGAGGTGTCTCCCAATCCGGAGGCACGGGGGTCAGGGACCGACTTGAGGTGGCAGTCTCTCCCTTAGCAGAGCTCAACCACTGTTCTGGGAGACCTGCTGCTCTCTTCAGAGCCGGTAGGCAGGAACTTTTAACTCTGCTGCAGCTGTGCCCACAGCCCCTTCCCCCTGGTGCTCTGCCCCAGGGAGATGGGAGTTTTATCTATAAGCCCCTTACTAGGGCTGCTGCCTTTCTTTCAGAGATGCCCTGCCCAGAGAAGAAGTATCTAGAGAGGCAGTCTGGCTACAACGGCTTTGCGGAGCTGCAGTGGGCTCCACCCAGTTTGAACTTCCAGGCAGCTTTATTTGTACTGTGAGTGGAAAACTGCCTACTTAAGCCTCAGCAGTGATGGACACCCCTCCCTCAACCAAGCTCCAGTGTCACAGGTCCACTTCAGACTGCTGTGCTGGCAGCTAGAATTTCAAGCTAGTGGTTCTTAGCTTGCTGGGCTCCATGGGGATGGGATCCATTGAGCTAGACCACTTGACTTCCTGGCTTCAGCCCCCTTTCCAACACAGTGAATGGTTCTGTCTTGCTGGCATTCCAGGCGTCACTGAGGTATGAAAAAAAAAAACTCCTGAAGCTAGCTCGGTGTGTGTCCAAATGGCCACCCAGTTTTGTGCTTGAATCCCAGGGCCCTGCTGGCATAGGCACCCAAGGGAATCTCCAGGTCTGCGGGTTGTGAAGACCATGGGAAAAGCGTAGTATCTGGGGCTGGATTGCAGCATCCCTCATGGCACAGTCCCTCAAGACTTACTTTGGCTAGGGTAGGGAGTTCCCCGACCCCTTGCACTTCCCAGGTGAGGTGGTACCCCACCCTGCTTTGGCTCGCTCTCCATGGGCTGCACCCACTCTAACCAGTCCCACTGAGATGAGCTGGTTACCTCAGTTGGAAATGCAGAAATCACCTACCTTCTGCATTGATCTTGCTGGGAGCTGCAGACTGGAGCTGTTCCTATTTGGCCATCTTGCCAGCCACCAACTGCTAATTACTTTTAAGTTGTAGCCTTGATCTCAATATGGAACTACCACAGGGTCACATAGATTCCCTTGGCACAAGTGTTACTTCCATGGAACAAGTAGAGGTTGGATTTTATCTTTGCTGTTGTGTGTTTGATGTGTATTGAAGTAATTTAGGATACATACATACATATATATATATATAT
>NW_016828539.1:0-2285 GCF_001698545.2 Rhinopithecus bieti | reverse complement strand
TTTATTTTAGCCATAGAAGAGATTATGGCGCACTAAAATTTCTATGGAATATAGAGTTTTCTTACTTTCCTTTGTTAGAAATTGTGTAGTTTCTGTTCTTTTGACTTTAATAAACATTGTTAAATTGTCAATACCACTTACTTAAATGTACATGATTTTGATCTAAAGATAATTGCTCATGCTTTTAGTTTATAGTCCTGTCATACTTGTCTTTTAAAAAACATTGATAGACACCAAGTTTTACTTTTAGATGCACCTATTATCTTACAAATGTAACAAAATTCCTTTCTTAGAATTTGTTCTTAAACCAATAGCACCACAACCTGTGACCTCTTATGTTTTAGTATAATTACATTTCTAATTTGATAATTGACTTAATAATTGAAAAGTAGTACATGTCAGACTATACTGTCATGAAAACAGACGTCATAGCACCTTTCATTTACCTTCAGTTTTAGTTCCCCATCAATCTTATTTTCTCCTGATTTTTTTCTTATGTATTTGATTCTGTCATTTATTTCAATATATAAGGTCAAATGCTCAGAAAATGTTGCTGTACCTTCATCCTTTAGACAATGTGGCTGACCGAAATTACTTCCCTACTCATATGCTTATACACCTGAAATCTTCCACCTTCCAGTGAACCATTTTAGGTAAACTTTATGGGCTGGATTATTTTGCCTGGTTAACTTATTACCAATGGTTGCTACAGAGAGGAAACAGGAGTAGGAGATGGAACAAGTAATTATGATCAGAGATGAGTTTGCTTTATAGTTTAGAAAGTTATAGGAAAGGACCATCTGGACTATCTGAACAGAAATTTAAGGGTACTAGCTATCTAAGGATAAAGTAAGAACCTAAGATTGCTAGGATGCAAAGAAAACAACAGCAAAAGAATAACTGAGCTTAATTTGCTATAGATTAAATGAAGCTAGTAGATAACAGCTTCAAAATAAAGTCTAAATTGGCTCTTGTGTAGACTGTAGAAGAAAAGCCCTGGTTCTGACTTACAATGATTTCATGTAAAGTGTAGACCTAGCTCTGATACTAACTTCTAGCTTGGATAATACTTTACCCATTTCTGGGCCTTAGATCCCCTTTCTGCAGATCTTTTCAGAGTACATTGGTTGCATTACCCCAAAGGGTAATAGAAAAGATTGAAGGGAATGCACTGAACTAGTGAAACACTGCACTTATCCCAAAACTCACTACCATTACCCCAAAAGAATTCTAAATTTGATATTATGGTGTTATGGACTTTTGCATTTTCTTTCTCCAAAGACATAGAGACCATCTAGTTTAACCCCACCTCCCATTTTACAGAAGAGGAGAGTGAACAACAGAGAGATTTGGATCCACCACATTAATTGAGCACCTATTTATGTTAGGAACTGATCTGGACTTTGATATATTATAGTTTATTTAATCATCAAAAGAATCCTGTGTGCAAGATGGGGTGATTGTTATTTTGATTTTTAGAGAACGGGAAATAGGCTGACAATTTAAGTAGATGGCATGGATTCATACAGCTAAGAAACAGCTGGGATTTGATCACAGCTATGTCTCATTTCAAATCTATATCACACCTTGTCTTAATCCTCATCCATAATGCTATTCGAAGTGTATCATGTGCTAATTTTTTTGCTGAGACAGACGCTGAAAACTACTAGTAAAATGATTGATTGAAGGTAGTTCATCCAGAGACAAGCAAGTATTTAGCAGAATGTTTCAAGGTGAGGATTGGTTCTTTTTTCCACTTTGTGAATTGTCAGAAAATAAGACTTTCCTTCCTTGGAAATCACAGCAGTTTTGCCACAAGTTAACAAATGGAATCAATTTGTTACAAAGTTAACTAAGTTGTATTCATACTCAAGCTTTTCATTTTCCACACTGGAAAATGCTCTCAAGCAGGAAGATTTGTTGGTAAAATAATTCAACTGAAATTTCCAAAATGAAATATATTGTTATTGCCTATATTCTTGTAAATATACTGCTTCCTTACTGTAGTAGGTACAAAGTTGTTGAAAGTGCCTTGCTACAAATAAATGACTAAAGTGCCCGTGGTACTTAATAAGTAATTTAGACATTAACCGCTAATCCATTTTGTCTACCAGACAGCTGAAAGCCTTCCAACTTCAGTTAGAAAAGTCCAAATTGAATGTTAAAGGGACATTTATTCATGTAAAATGTATTACCTGGACTGTTTTATGTTCTTACATTTTGTAAGGGAAGAAAAAGAAAATTATTTGTTTAATATGTTGGTTGGTCATTAAGGTTCTTAAATT
>NW_016828538.1:0-1682 GCF_001698545.2 Rhinopithecus bieti | reverse complement strand
GCTACCAATTTTTGTACATTTATTTTGTATCCTGAGACTTTACTGAAGTTGCTAATCAAATCTCAGAGTCTTCTATAGGAGTCTTTATGGTTTTTGAAGAATACAATTATGTTTTCAGTGAGCAGAGGTAATTTGACTTCTTCGATCTGAATGCCCTTTATTTCTTTCTCTTGCCTAATTGCTCTAGCTAGGACTTCTGGTACTATGTCGAATAGGAGCGCTGAAGGTAGGCATCTTTGTCTGGTTCTAGTTCTTAGAAGGAAAGATTTCACAGTTTCCCCAATCAGTATGATGCTAGCTTTCGTTTATCATATATGGCTTTTATTATTTTGAGGTATGTTCCCTTCATTCCTAGTTTGTGGAGGGTTTCATTCATGATGGGATGTTTGGCTTAATCAAATGTTTTTTTCTGCATCTATTGAGTTGATTATATGCTTTTTAAATTTAATTATATTTATGTGGTGAATCACATTTATTGGGTTGTGTATATTGAACCATTCTCCCATCCCTGAGATAAAACCCACTTGATCATATTGCATTATTTTAATGTGCTATTGAATTTGGTTTGCTAATATTTTGCATCTGTGTTCATCAGAGAGGTTGGCCTATAGTTTTCCTATTTTTCTTGTCCTTGCATGGCTTTGTTATACGGATGATGCTAATTTCATAGACTGAGTTTGAAAGCATTACCTCTTTCTTGGTTTGTTAGAACAGTTTCAGGATTGGTATCAGTTCTTCCTTGTACATTTGGTAGAAAGCAGCTGTCAATGTGTCTGGTCCTGGACATTTTTTTTTTGGGAGGTTTTTTTTTTTTTTTTTTTTTTTAATTACTGATTCAATTTTACTACTCATTATTGGTCTGTTCATTATTTATATTTCTGGTTCAATCTTGGGAGGTTGTATGCTTCCAGGAGTCTATCCTTTCACTCTAGTTTTTCTAGTTTATGAATGTATAGTTTTTCGTAGTAGCCTCTGATGATCTTTAGTATTTCTGTGTTGTCAGCTCTAATGTCACCTTATTATTTCTGATTCTGCTTATTTGAATCTTCTCTTTTTTAGGTAATCTAGCTAGCAGTCTATTTTTTTAAATTTTTTTTCACAGAACCAACTTTTCATTTTATTGACCCTTTTTTTGTCTTAATTTCATTTAGTTCCACTCTAGTCTTTGTTATTTGTTTTCTTCTGCTAGATGGGGTGTAGTTTGTTCTTCTTTTTCTACTTTCTCGAGTTGCAACATTAGGTTGTTAATTTGAGTCATTTCTATCTTTTAAATGCATGCATTTATTGTTATATTCTTTCCTCTTAGCACTGCTTTGTTTGTATCCCAGAGGTTTTGGCATGTTGTATTCTTATTTGTATTCCTTTCTAAAAAAAATTATATCTGCCTTAATTTTATTTTGACTCAATGATTATTCATGAGAAGGCTGTTTAATTTTCATGTGTTTGTGTATTTTTGAGAGTTCCTCTTGGAATTATAGTTATATCTATAAAATCTAGTTATATTCCATTATGGTCCAAGAGGATTCACAATATCATTTCAATTTTTAAAATAAAATTTATTGAGACACATTGCGGCTAGGCCCATGTCTTCTAGAGTCCAATTAAAGTCTGGCATTTCTTTGTTGATATTCTGCCTTAATCGTCTGTCTATTGCTGTCAGTGTGGTCAGTGTGGTTTGAAGT
>NW_016828537.1:0-1450 GCF_001698545.2 Rhinopithecus bieti | reverse complement strand
AACTTAAAGTATAATAAAAAAAAAAAAAAAAAAAAAGAAGGCAACCATTTGTCTCTTATCTATTTACGACCTGGAAGCCCCTCCCTGCTTTGAGTTGTCCCGCCTTTCTAGACGGAACCAATGTTCATCTTACATATGTTGATTGATGTCTCACGTCTCCCTAAAATGCATAAAACCAAACTGTGTTCTGACCACCTTGGGCACATGTCGTCAGGACCTCCGGAGGCCATGTCAGAGGCACGTGTCCTCAACCTTGGCAAAATAAACTTTCTAAATTAACTGAGACGTGTCTCAGATTTTCAGGGTTAACAGAGCAAAATAGTAATTTACTGCCCTTACTCAAAAGATACTGTCCTGTTCACAGAAAATGGTAAGGTGGTTACCAGACACTGAAAGTAATGGAGAAGTGTTACACAGTTATTGCTTAATGGATACAGAGTTTCAGTTTGGGAAGATGAAAACATTCTGGAAATGGATGGTGAGGATGGCTGCACCCCAATAAGAATGTATTTAATGTCATTGAACTGTACACTTAAAAATGGTTAAAATGGTACATTATATGTTATATATACTCTATCACAATAAAAATGTTTCAATTGTTCTAAAGTAATTACATTTACATTTTATTTTTTTTTTTCTGAGATTCAGCCTGAATTGAAAAGTGCTTCATTATAAATAATGGAAATTAAATACTTAACTTGGTCAGTCAAACTCACAATAAAATGGAGAAAAGAAATCAAGTTTTCAAACTTGTGACTTTGTGAACACTTTACTACCACACAAATTGAGAGATCACAAAAGAAATTCTAAACTTCTCCGACCAAGGATAGTTGTTTTGAAACAAATAAAAAAAAATAAAAAGCTATCTGTACAATAGAGGTACAGGGGAAAGTTTATATATATATACTTTAAGTTCTAGGGTACATGTGCCCAAGGTGTCCAGGTCTGATACATAGGAATGCATGTGCCATCATGGTTTGCTGCACCCATCAACTCATCATTTACATTAGGTATTTCTCCTAACGCTAACCCTCCCCTAGAACCCACCCCTCAATAGACCCCCATGTGTGATTTTCCCCACCCTGTGTCCAAGTGATCTCATTGTTCAATTCCCACCTATGAGTGAGAACATACAGTGTTTGGTTTTCTGTCCTTGTGATAGTTTGCTGACAATGATGGTTTCCAGCTTCATCCATGTCCATGCAAAGGACATGAACTCATCCTTTTTTATGGCTGCATAGTATTCCATGGTGTGTATGTGCCACATTTTCTCAATCCAGTCTATCATTGATGGACATGTGGGTTGGTTCCAAGTCTTTGCTATTGTGAATAGGGCCTCAATAAACATACATGTGCATGTGCCTTTATAGTAGCATGATTTATAGTCCTTTGGATATATATTCAGTAATAGGATCACTGGGTCAAATGGTAATTCTAGTTCTAGATCCTT
>NW_016828536.1:0-2249 GCF_001698545.2 Rhinopithecus bieti | reverse complement strand
GGTTAACATGTAGACTCCATTAATGAAGTTAAAATCAAGTAAATATAATTTTATGCTTTAATATTTATGAATTGGGCAGTGGCAAACAACCAAGTGATTTGGGCTTTACTGGGAAGCGCTTAAGGGGAAAACTTTTATATGGTGTTTTCTGAAGGAAAACAAAATATTTGATTGGTTAGAGTGGAAATTCCCTGGTTAGAGGTTAGTTGGCAGTTTCTGACTGGTAAAGTCTCTAGTTAGAGGTTAGTTGGCAATTTCTGATTGGGTAAGCAGAAATTTCCTTTTCCTATGCTACAACCATCCATATTTTAAAAACATTTTTTTAATTAAAAAAATTTTTTTTGTAGAGCCAGGGTCTCACTATGTTGCTCAGGCTGTTCTTGAACTCCTGGCCTCTAGCGATCCTCCCGCCTCAGCCTCCCAAAGTGCTGGATTACAGACGTGAGCCTCTGCACCTGGCCCAACCATCTGTTCTGAGTTGGGTTTCAGTTTGCTTACATAAGAACTCAGGACACTGGTGACATCTAAGCCCGATTGCTTCCCAATTAATTAGTTTAGCCCTTCTCAATATGAAAATTCAAACATAAAAAGCAGACAGAATTTTTTTTTTGGGCGGGGGACGGAGTTTCGCTCTTGTTGCCCAGGCTGGAGTGCAGTGTCGTGATTTTGGTTCACTGCAACCTCCACCTCCCAGGTTCAAGTGATTCTCCTGCCTCAGCCTCCCGAGTAGCTGGGATTATAGGCATTTGCCACCACACCTGGCTAATTTTGTATTTTTAGTAGAGATGGGGTTTCGCCATGTTGGCCAGGCTGGTCTCGAACTCCTGACCTCAGGTGATCCATCTGCCCCGGCCTCCCAAAGTGCTGGGATTACAGGTGTGAGCTACTATGCCTGGCCAGAATGGTTTTTAACTAACTCCCATGTACTCATAACTCAGCTTCAGCAATAACTCAAAATGTGACCCAAACCTATAGATGAAACCCACGGTTCCCACTGGACTATTGTGAAGCAAATCCCAGTTGTTACATTGTTTAATCTTCATCTACTTTAGAATGTGTCTCTCAAGGGACTCTCTTCAACTAAACTCTTTAATAATTACTCCTTAAAAATAAAAATTTGCCAGGTGCAGTGTTCATGCCTTGGGAAGATTACTTGAGCCCAGGAGTTCAAGACCAGCCTTGGCAACAGAGTGAGACCTGATCTCCACAAAAAAAAAAAAAAAATTTAATTAGCTAGGTGTGGTGACACGTGCCCGTAGTCCCAGCTAATCAGGAGGCTGAGGTGGGAGGATTGCTTGAACCCAGGTGATTGAGGCTCCAGTGAGCCCTGATCATGCCACTGCACTCCAGCCTAGGCAACAGAGCAAGAATGTCTCAAAAAGAATAATAATAGCTGGGCACGTTGGCTCATGTCTGTAATCCCAACACTTCGGAAAGCCAAGGTGGGCGGATCACCTGAAGTCAGGAGTTCAAGACCAGCCTGGACAAGATGGTGAAACTCCGTCTCTACTAAAAATACAAAAAATTAGCTGGACGTGGTGGTGGGTGCCTGTAATCCTAACTACTCAGGAGGCTGAGGCAGGAGAATTGCTTGAACCTAGGAGGCGGAGGTTGCAGTGAGCCAAGATCACACCATTGCACTCCAGCCTGGGCAACAAGAGCAAAACTCCATCTCAAAAAAAATTAATAATAATAGTAATGTTGACAGGCTTCCTGCTTCCTCCTCCTCGGCCTCACCTCTTTTTAAGAGTCCAGACCAAAATTGAAAAAATGGTTGACCTCACCCAGATAATGGACGATGAAGTATTCATGGCTTTTGCCTCCTATGCAACAATTATTCTTTCAAAAATGATGCTTATGAGTGCTACAACTGCATTCTATAGAATGACAAGAAAGGTTTTTGCCAATCCAGAAGATTGTGTAACATTTGGCAAAGGAGAAAATGCCAAGAAGTATCTTCGAACAGATGACAGAGTAGAACGTGTACGCAGAGCCCACCTGAATGACCTTGAAAATATTGTTCCATTTCTTGGAATTGGCCTCCTGTATTCCTTGAGTGGTCCCGACCTCTCTACAGCCATCCTGCACTTCAGACTCTTTGTCGGAGCACGGATCTACCACACCATTTCATATTTGACACCCCTTCCCCAGCCAAATAGAGCTTTGAGTTTTTTTATTGGATATGGAGTTACTCTTTCCATGGCTTACAGGTTGCTGAAAATAAATTGTACCTGTAAAGAGAATCATGC
>NW_016828535.1:0-1945 GCF_001698545.2 Rhinopithecus bieti | reverse complement strand
CGTGCCACTGCATTCCAGCCTGGGCAACAGAGCGAGATTCTGTCTCAAAAAACAAACAAAACACAAAATGCAGATAATGGGAGGAACCTACTTCATGAGTTGAGGGTGAATTTAATGAGTAAAGTTCACAGCACAGTGTCAGACACATTAAGTGCTCAACACGCTGTAGCTATTATTATCATGATCATTTTATTATGAACTGTGACATTATGCATTGTGCCAGCTATCAATGTGTTTATTGCTTCTCGGCTCCCAATTCATTCTTAGATGTTTGCTCCTCCCCAATAGCCTGGACTTTTTTTTTTTTCTTTTTTTTGACGAAGTCTTGCTCTTGTCACCCAGGCTGGAGTGCAATGGTGTGATCTTAGCTCACTGCAACCTCCCCCTCCTGGGTTCAAGCGATTCTCCTGCCTCAGTCTCCTGAGTAGGTGGGACTACAGGTGCCTGCCACCACGCCCAGCTAATTTTTGTATTTTTAGTAGACATGGGGTTTCACCATGTTGGCCAGGTTGGTCTTGAACTCCTGACTTCAGGCGATCCAACCACCTCGGCCTCCCAAAGCGCTGGGATTTTACCATTTCTCATT
This sequence comes from Rhinopithecus bieti, assembly GCF_001698545.2. Lineage (NCBI taxonomy): Eukaryota > Metazoa > Chordata > Mammalia > Primates > Cercopithecidae > Rhinopithecus > Rhinopithecus bieti. The sequence goes on along the minus strand of NW_016828535.1, from coordinate 1,359 downwards.
TACACTGATCACAGAGCTGAGCTTTCCCAGTTGAGGGCGCTGAAGAAACATTGCAGGAGAAAGAGGCTTCTCTTACTGGTTCCAGCTGCTGCACCACTGGTCAGCGCTAAGGGTGTGAGGTGTCATGGGCCAGGTAATGGGATTCTCAGACACTGGGGGAGGCTTTGGAACCCAGGTTAAGTTCTCCCATTCTGGCCACAGGGAGAGTGCAATTCTTCCCAAGCTGATCTTAGGTGATGGTGCCCCTAGTGGTGAGTGTTCCAACTGCAGCAGGGAGCAATCCCTGGTCCCGTGGAATTTAGGGCTCCATTGTCACCTGCTCAGTGGGGCCTCCCTCAACCACTCTGTTTCATAATAAAATCCCCACCTGTCTGGGCCCTCCCTGTCTCCCCTGCCTACTTTGTTTTCCTCCAGAACTTTCCAACATACTCTATTTATTATTTGCTTATTTTATTGTCTGCCTCCTAAGCTCCACCAGGGCAAAGCTTTTTGCCTGTCTTGTTCACTTAGAAGTGTCTAGCACAGTTACCTGGCCCACAGTAGATGTTCAATAAATATCTGTTGACCTGAGTTGCATGCAGGTCAACCATGCCTTCCTGTCCATTGCGATTGCACCGAACACCATGGAGTCCTTTATCGTGGAGGAAAAGCTCCAGGTTTTTAAGGACCAGCACAGGTCAACTTCCCAGGCTTCGTGCTTGGCAGAAAAAGGAAAAATGTGGGTTTTGAAAAATGATTCCCTAGAGTGAGGCTTAGGCACCCTACCACCTTCCTAAAGTACCCCAGTTAACTTAGGGGTGAAGCCAAGGAGAGGAACAAATGGATCAATCACTTTGGCCCTCAGGTCAGAATGCTGGCTGCCACTCACTTCTTAAACGAACTGGGATGAAACCCCCTCCGGGTTTGGCTTTGTCCATGACATAAGGATCGTAGGGTTAGGGTGGGGTGGAAAGAGGGTAAATAAGATCATGTGAGCAAAACCCAAAGCCCTTAGTGCAGTGCCTGGCACATAGTAGGTGCACGATATATGATTATTTTTGCTGCCAAGCAGCCATTTCCCATTCTCCTGGGGGACTTGCTGAAGATTGTGGAGCAGGGGTTTCTGATTGAGACACCTCTCCCTGAGCCAAGGGGCAGGCTCGTGTCCCAGGTCAGAACAATCAGGTGCTCCCTCCGTAGGATGAAAACCTTAAACGAATGGCATTCTCTTTACCAGAGCAGCAGTGCCCTAACCACACTGTCCTTGCCGGGCAAATCTTCCCAAGAGATCCCCTTTCTGGCCTTCCAGAGCTGCCTTGATTTCATCCCATTTCCCAGTTCTCCAGGCTCCCATGGGCTCTGGGATCACACATTATCTTT
>NW_016828534.1:0-486 GCF_001698545.2 Rhinopithecus bieti | reverse complement strand
CTTCTCAAGGAAAAGAGTGATGTAGCTCTGTGAGATGAATACACACATCCCAAAGCAGATTCTCAGAAGACTTCTCTCTAGTTTTTATCTAAGGATCTTTAATTTTTCATCATAGGACTCAATACCCTCGGAATATCCCATGGCAGATTCCATGAAAACAATGTTAGCAAAACTGCTCAATGTAATGAAAAGTGTATCTCTGTGAGAGGAATACACTCATCACAAAGCAGTTTCTCATAAAGCTTTTTCTAGTTTTAACTGAGTATATTTCCTTTGTTACCATAGACTTCAAAGTGATCCAAACTATCCCTTCTCAGATTGAACAAATACAGTTCTAGCAAATTGCTCCTTGAAAGAACAGTGTAACCCTGTGTGATGAATTCACAGGTCACAAAGCCGTTTCTCAGAAAGCTTCTTTCTTCTTTTTTCCGAGGATATTTCCGATTTAAACACGAGCCTCAATGCACTCCCGTATACCTCATTGCA
>NW_016828533.1:0-1032 GCF_001698545.2 Rhinopithecus bieti | reverse complement strand
AAGCCTTCTGAGAAACTTCTTTGTGATGTGTGAATTCATTTCACAGAGTTACACTACTCTTTCAGGGAGCTGTTTCCTAGCACTGTTTTGTGGAATTTGAGAAGGGATATTTTGATCACTTTGAAGTCCATGGTGACAAAGGAAATATGCTCAGATAAAATCCAGGAAGAAGCTTTCTGAGAAACTGCTTTTTAATGTGTGAATTCATCTCATGGTGTTACACAACTCTTTCATGGAGCCGTTTGTTAGCACTGTTTTTTTGGAATCTGAAAAGGGAATTTTGGATCGCTTTGAAGCCTATGATGACAAAGGAAATATCCTCAGATAAAATAGAAAAGCTTTTCAGAAACTGCTTTGTGATGAGTGTATTCATCTCACAAAAATACACTTATCATTACATTAAGCAATTTGCTAACACTGTTTTCGTGGAATCTGCCATGGGATATTCCAAGGGCATGGAGTCCTATGGTGAAAAATTAAATATTCTTAGGTAAAAAAGGGATAGAAGTCTTCTGAGAAACTGCTTTGTGACGTGTGAATTCATCTCACAGAGCTACATCACACTTTTCATTGAGAAGTTCCCTAACAATATTTTCACGGAATCTGCGATGAGATATATGGGAGGGCATTGAGGCCTGAAGTATCCTCATATAAAAACAAGAAAGAAGCTTTCTGAGAAACTGATTTGTGATGTGTGAATTCATCTCACAGAGATACACTACTGTTTCATGGATCCGTTTGCTACCACTGTTTCTGTGGAATCTGAGAAGGGATATTTTTGATCGCTTTGAAGCCTCTGGTGACAAAGGAAATATTCTCCAATAAAATACAGAAAGAAGCTTTCTGACAAACTCTTTGTGATGTGTGAATTCATCTCACACTGTTACACAACTCTTTCAAGTAGCAGTTTGCCAGCACTGTTTTTGTGGAATCTGAGAAGGGATGTTTTGGATCACTTTGATGCCCTTGGTAACAAACGAAATATCCTCAGATAAAAACTAGAAAGAAACTTTCTGAGAAACTGCTTTGTGG
>NW_016828532.1:0-1546 GCF_001698545.2 Rhinopithecus bieti | reverse complement strand
TAACACAGTGAAACCCTGTTTCTACTAAAAATACAAAAAATTAGCCGGGCATTGTGGTGGGCACCTGTAGTCCCGGTTACTCGGGAGGCTGAGGCAGGAGAATGGTGTGAACCCGGGAGGCGGAGCTTTCAATGAGCTGAGATCACGCCACTACACTCCAGCCTGGGTGACAGAATGAGACTCTGTCTCAAAAAAAAAAAAATTGCCCCCCCCCATATCTTTTTATTTTTTTCTCTTTTTTTCCACAAATAGAAAAGCACCCCCAAAATCTTATAGCTCCATTTTGAAACACCATGTGTATGTGTGCGCGCACACACACACACAGAGGCATATATACACACACAATCAGGTTGTTACCAATTTATTTTGCTTTTTAAGAATAGTGTTGTGATAAACATCATGTTAACTACACCTTTTCACATATGCTGGATCATTTCCTTAAAATAATTTCCTTAAAGTAGAATAGCTAGATCAGAAATCTCTTTATTCTTCTGTTTCAAAACTTTTTCATATATATTCCCAAATTGCTCTCAGAAAAGATTGTACCAATTTATATTTCATCAGTATGTTTGAAAGGAATCAATTTATTTATCATTCCTTTGATTACTATGAGAAAAACAGCTTGCACCTGATGAAAAGCTAGCTCACAATTGATGCTAATGTTGTTTCTTGTCCTATTTACGTTTGTAAGATACTTATGCCTTTGGACAAACATGTCAATAATCTACACAGATATTATTCTAAAGAATAACCATTTAGGCTAGGCGTGGTGGCCCACACCTGTAATCCCAACACTTTGGGAGGCTGAGGCGGGCGGATCACGAAGTCAGGAGATCGAGACCATCCTGGCTAACACAGTGAAACCCCATCTCTACTAAGTAATACAAAAAATTAGCTGGGTGTGGTGGCATGCGCCTGTAGTCCCAACTACGCAGGAGGCTGAGGCAGGAGAATGGTGTGAACTCGGGAGGCGTAGCTTGCAGTGAGCCCAGATCGAGCCACTGCACTCCAGCCTGGGCAACAGAGTGAGACCCCGTCTTAAAAAAAAAAAAAATTTAATCCTGGTATTAATCATTCTTTTATTCTTTCTTCTCATAGCTCTCTCTAGTAATTCTGAACAAATTAATTTGCATACCATATTTAATTGTTCAAGTATTAGTTTAAAAAATGTAGCTAATTAATACTTAATGAGCCTTGAGCTTCTCCTAAAACACTTTCTTTAATATCATTTTAATCAATTTCTGTTTCTGGCATGGGAGGTTTAAGTAAAACCCCCAAGTTGAAATCATAATGCTATGTATATTTACAGTTAAAAATAATACGTAAGAGATATTTGCATATCCATGTTCATTGATGTATTATTCACAATAGCCAAGATGTAAAAGGAGCCTAAATGTCCATCAACGAATGAATGGAAAAAGAAAATGTGTTATGTAGTACCCACAAAAATTAAAAATAAAAAAGTAAAAAAAGAGAAAACGTGGTATGTATATGTGTATACACACACAATGAAATGTTATTCAGCCTTAAAAAAGGGAATCCTGTC
>NW_016828531.1:0-656 GCF_001698545.2 Rhinopithecus bieti | reverse complement strand
GATAGATAGATAGATAGATAGATAGATAGATGACATATGGATAGATAGATTCTCTGGAGGCACTGACTAATGCATCTTCTCTTCTGTCTCCATCTGACTCTCTCTTACAAGGATAAATGTGATTACATTAAGAGCTTATCCAGACATTTAGGATAATCTCCTCATCTCAGTATCCTTAACTTAATCATATCTACAATATCCTTTTTCTAAAGTAACATTCACACATTCCAGGGGTCAGCACATGGATATCTTTTTTGACTCTTTATTCAGCATACCACAGGTAGACTTGATAAGTCTTTTGTGAAAAACGGTAATTGTATCTATGTCAAATGTAGGTGGGGAATGAAAACTGTCACATTTGTTCTGGATAAGGCACATTTAAATTATAACAGAAGATCTACGCATCTGTTTTCTGAATCTTTTAGTTCTGCTGATGAGTATGCAAACTCATAATGATTTCAAATATTTTAATTACTTTTAAAGATATTCAATAAAATGTGGCCATGGAAGACAGAAAGATACATTATATGGTTTTAAATATACTTTAAATATAAATCATGTTCACTTTAAAGTTTTAAAGTATATTTACAGCATTAGGTATGTTTATAATGTTATCAGTAATAAATACATTTTTTCTTGTTACATCTCATATTCTA
>NW_016828530.1:0-2248 GCF_001698545.2 Rhinopithecus bieti | reverse complement strand
TAAAAAAATCTTTTAGAGAAGGGAAAATAAGATTATAAAAGTGTGTATTGTACCCCAAGTTTCACTAAGAACTTCCTGACTTCCAGGCCCTGGTGTGCCCCACCCACCAGCCTGGCCAGCTTTCCTGGACCAAACTTCCTAGCACCTAAGCAGGGGATGAGGGCAGATAAACGAAATCAGAAAAGGGATCTGTTCCTCCTAGACTCAACCAACATGACCACCGTGGAGAAAGAAGGAAACAAAAACAAGAGCAAACTCTCTTAAAGAACAACCTGGCATCTATCACCATTGGCATTCAGCCCCTCTGGCCACAGGACTCAGGACCAAGCCTCTCACCTTCATTATCTCATCCATTTCCCAAGAAGCAGGAATTCTTTTTCTCACATTTCACAGATGGGGAAGCTGAGGCTAGGAGAGGTTATGTTATTTGCCAAAGTCACACAACTAGTAAAAGCCACTGACAAGATTCAGGCTCAGGCCATCAGGTGCCAGAGGCAGCATTTTTTGGCACCATAGGCCCTGCCTGGGGACAAGAGCATACAGAAAATCTCAAAAGAGATGAGAACAAAACTCGGAAAACTGCTAGCATGCAGGGAGGGGGCATGCAGGGAGGGGGGAAGGTGTGATTTCCTGCTACAGAGGCCAGAGTAAAAGCCACTCCAGGAGTGCCTGTGCAGCCCTCCATAGTAAGGTCCAGCGGTTGCATTTATGCCCAAAGATGCCCCTGGTGCTTGGAGTGGAAGGAAGATTCCAGAGACAAGATTGGAAGCTTCTCGGCTTAGCAGTTCTAGGGCTGGACCCTCCAACAAGCCATTTTACACATAAAGCAGTCAATGGGAGGGAATAGACGTAGGGGGCTAAAATCCCCACAGCACAGGGTCCAAGTCGGTAGACTGCACTTTCTCCACGTCCAGGGTCCGCTAGCGCCGGCATCGGAGACTCAACCCCGGGTGCACAGAGCCCGGCACACACCGCTGGAGAGGGATTCCCGCTGTTGAGGGTTGAGAGGAGGGTATGGAGTCCCCCGAACAGCACGACAGGGTTCAGGGGCCACCTGGCAACGCCTGAATGCCGAGGCCTCTGTGAGCTTGGGTCGGGCCAGCTTCCCACTTGGGAGGTTGGGGAGGGCGTCGTGGGTCTCTGCGTTCCCAGGCCAAGCCGCCCTGGAGGCACGGACTAGCAGGACGCCGAGGTGGCGCGGGTCGCGGCCTCTCCCGCAGCAGCTGTCGGCAAGAACCAGGCAGGGAGGCGCCGCTGCTGACTGCACCTCATGAAACATTCACGCCCGGCTGCCGCGCTGCCGTCTCCCGGCACCTTGCGCCCGAAACGGTCGCTCTGGAGCCCGTGGCCGTCCGCGGCCGTCCCTGAGAGGGTCAGGCCACAGCTCGACCTGCCCTGTGGTCCCATCCCAGAATCCCAGCAGCAAGCAGGCTCAGGCTGGGCACTTCGGGGTACCAGGAGTAGGTTCGGCCAACTGGTTTCCCCCATGAGGCTTCGCGCACAGGGTTATCTGGCCACCGGGCAACGCTGGGGAGCCCTGTGGCCTGAGGGTGGGCAAAGGGCAGGCTCCCAGTTCCCTTGCGTCCAGCCCATCTCCCAGTGGCAGCCAGCCAGGAACAGGCCTGCGGGGCCACGGAGGTGGAGGCGTCACCGTTCGCAGGCCCGCAGCAGGATGGCCGCTGGGGGATGTGCAGGCATAGGGGTTGGACAAGGGGCCCCAGAAGTGTCTGTCCTGAGGGGTTGGTCTGCCCTTTCCTCACCAGCGCAGCCCCTGAGGAGAGAGAAGGAGGCAATCCCCCAAGCAGGGCAGGTCGGGCGGTTGCCCCTCCCTAGCACCCCCTACCCCCAAACACAGAAACCCTGGGGTCTGTCCTCAAACCTCCCTGGCTGCCACGCTCTGGGCAGCAGACTCTTCCTGCCAACACGCAAGACCAGCTCCCTCCCGCAGGCCGAGCAGAAAGAAGAAAGGTCCAATCTCAAAACCCCCGACTCGACCACCAGCCCCTGTCTAAACGGAAGTAGGGCCAGCCCCTCACGAGTCAGGTGGGAAACTGGGCCCAGGGAGAGAAAGTGCGCCAGGGCCAGGCTGGGACCCGCTGCGGCTTGGTCCGCATGCGGCCGGGCGCCTCCACGGAGGTCCCAGGGCGTGCTCCCGGGCCTCGACACCCGGCCGCCAGCCACGCGGACCCCAGCCTGCGCCCCGAGGGAGGCCGGGACCCCTAGCCGGCGGGACTGCGCGCCGCCCCTC
>NW_016828529.1:0-652 GCF_001698545.2 Rhinopithecus bieti | reverse complement strand
GGCCTCTATCTGCTCCCGAATATCCCTTTGCATATTTCACAAAAACAGTGGTACCAAACTGTTCAATGAAAAGTATGATTGAATTCTGTGAGGCGAATTCACCCATCACAAAACAGTCGCTCAGAAAACTTCTTTCTAGTTTTTATCTGAGGGTATTTCCTTTTCCACCATAGGCTTCACTGCAATCCGAGCATCCCTTTGTAGATTCCACAAAGCAGGGTTACCAAACTGCTCAATGAAATGAATGTTTTACCTCTGGGTAATGAATTCACCCATTACAAAGAAATTTCTCAGAAAGCTAATTTCTAGATTTTATATAAGCATGTTTACTCTTCCACCGTTATACTGAATGCACTCCAAAATATCCCTTCTCAGACACCAGAAAAACAGTGATGCCAAACCATTCCATCAAAACAAATGGTTTACCTACATGAAATGAATGCACACATCACAAAAGAACATCTCAAAAGCATTCTCTCAAGTTTTTAACTGAAGATTTTTCCTTTCACAATAGGCCTCTATGAGCTCCCAAAAACCCCTTTCAGATTCCCCAAAACAGTGAAACCAAAATGCTCAATGAGAAGAAAGGTGTAATTCTGTGAGATGAATTCACACATCACAAATAACTTTCACAGAAACTTTCTTTCTAGTT
>NW_016828528.1:0-1366 GCF_001698545.2 Rhinopithecus bieti | reverse complement strand
AAATACCTCATTTTTTCCAGCTCCTTAATTGTTACTCTCCCACTTAATATCTATGTTCTAGCTACACTAGCCTCATGGTGAATCTTTTCTTTCTTTCTCTTTCTTTCTTTCTTTCTTTCTTTCTTTCTTTCTTTCTTTCTTTCTTTCTTTCTTTCTCTCTCTCTCTCTCTCTCTTTCTTTCTTTCTTTCTTTCTCTCTTTCTTTCTTTCTGTTAACTTTTAAGTTCAAGGGTACAAGTGCAGGTTTGTTGCATAGGTAAACTTGTTTCATGGGATTGTGTTGTACAGATTATTTAATCACCCAGGTATTAAGCCCAGTACCCATTAGTTATTTTCCCAATCCTCTACCTCCTCCCACCCTTTGCCTCCAAAAGGCCCCAGTGTGTGCTGTTTCTCTTGTGTGTCCATGTATTCTCATCATTTATCTCCCACTAATAAGTGAGAACATGTGGTATTTGATTTTCTGTTCCTGTGTTAGTTTGCTAAGGATAATGGCCTCCAGCTCCATTCATGTCTCTATAAAGGGCATGATCCCATTCTTCTTTCTGGCTACATGGGATTCCATAGGTAGAACTTGTGAATGTGAAATAATCCTTCCCATTTCTGAGTCTTTGACTCAACCCCTCACTGTGTGGAATTTACTTTCCTTCTTCCTACCTCTGCTTAGTCAGTTCCAACTAACCATCTTCATATATTAGCTAAAATTATAATATTTTCTCATAATCTTCAACAGTTCAGGTGCTTTTTCTTCAGAGTTTGTGATTATATATATACATTGGTTGAATAATATTGATTCATCTGTTACAAGGTACATCAGAAAATATTCTCTATGGTAGGATACTCTTTAAGGTAATACTTGAAAAATCATGAGAAAATCACAGTAAAGTTATGTCTTTGTTAAAGGATTTTAGTGAGAAGATGATAATTATGGCATAGAGAGAGCTAAGATTCAGTGAAAGATAGTTATCTCTGAAGGAAATAGGAAAAAAATGGTACAGAATAAAAGACTTTCAAAAACATAAACATTCGTGAAATCATAGGGTTCTTGGCACTTCAGATAAAATAATTCAATATATAAGAAAAAATTACAGAGTATATTAATTAAAATATATTCTAACAAAAATACTGATGTACAGGGATTGAAAAATCCTACAAAAAATCATCTTGTCTGTAAAATTAGCCTCAGAGGAAATTTAAAAAGACATTATCTACATATTTTTAAGGAAAATGATATTCCTCATGTTTTAAGAGTGAAATATAAGAAATACATTCTCAAAAACCCGAGAATCATGAAAAGATAGAATTTTCTTTAAAAATGGTTTTAAACGAGTAATCATGCTAATTCATTTAAATTAAGAAATTACAAA
>NW_016828527.1:0-865 GCF_001698545.2 Rhinopithecus bieti | reverse complement strand
AGAATTATTGAAAAGAAGAACCCACAGGAAACGTGAGGTTGTTGTTAATTAAACCAAGTAAGCATTTTCCCTTTTAACTTCTGAGAAAATAGATAAATTTTACATATGTAGACACACAAATATTCTAAGAGCTATTATTCTATTGTAGATAAATTATACAAAAGTAGACAAACAAAATTTTAAGAGTCATTATTCTATCATAGTGAGCATCATAATGAAAATACTAGAGAAAGTTCATGTGAAAGCCATTTGGGAAGGTAACAAATTATTCAATATCTACTTATAAATATATATCATAATTTTGTTTTTTGCTAAAATTCTTAATTATCAACATATCTAGATCACTGTGTCTTCAATCTTGTTAAGATGAAATATTCTATTTTTGTTTGTTTATATATGAAGAAAAACATACAGATAATTATACATCCCACCTCAAACTACTCAATGATGCATTTAATACATAACATTATCTAATATTGCCAATAGGAAAGAATAATTAACAGGTTTATGTTTCAGCTTACGGTAATGTTCCCAAAGATCTTTTAATAAGGTCTTAGCTGTGTGTGTCAGTGATGTGTGTGTGTTTGTGAGTGTATATGTGTGTAATTCCTAGGTATGTTTGGAATAATATTTTAAGAAATTTGAATAAATTTATGAAATCTAAACAATTTGTTTTATTGATGGATCCTATCACAAATTCAGCTCTTACTAAACTAGCAGTTAACTTACACAATAGAATACCTTTTTCAGTAAATCCATAACAAACTTATTAATTAGAATTAGGTTTGAGCTATGCATATGGCTAAAAATATCTTTTCTATGTGGGTGTAAACATTTTGAATGTATTTCTCGGTTTTTTTTTTTT
>NW_016828526.1:0-1030 GCF_001698545.2 Rhinopithecus bieti | reverse complement strand
GAACTAATTTACACTCCCATCAACTGTGTAAAAGTGTTCCTATTTCTCTGCATCCTTTCCAGCATCTATTGTTTCCTTTTGATGATCACCATTCTAACTGGCATGAGATGGTATCTTATTGTGGTTTTGATTTGCCTTTATCTAATGACCAGTGATGATGAGCTTTTTTTCATATTTCTTGGCCACATAAATGTCTTCTTTTCAGAAGTGTCTGTTCACATCGTTTGCCCACTTTTGATGGTTTTTTTTTTCCCCTAGTAAATTTGTTTACGTTCCTTGTAGATTCTGGATATTAGCTCTTTGTCAGATGGATAGATTCCAAAATTTTCTTCCATTCTGTAGGTTGCCTGTTCACTCTGATGATAGTTTCTTTTGCTGTGCAGAAGCACTTTAATTAGATCCCATTTGTCAACTTTGCCTTTTGTTGTCATTGCTTTTCGTGTTTTAGTCATGAAATATTTGCCCATGCCTATGCTCTGAATGGTATTGCCTAGGTTTTCTTCTAAAGTTTTGTTTTAGTTCTTATGTTTAAGTCTTTAATCCATCTTGAGTTAATTTTGTATAAGGAAGAGGTCCAGTTTCAGTTTTCTGCATATAGCTAGCCAGTTTTCCCAACACGATTTATTAAATAGGGAATCCTTTCCCCATTGCTTGTTTTTGTCAGGTTTGTCAAAGATCAGATGGTTGTAGATGTGTGGTGTTATTTCTGAGGCTTCTCTTCTGTTCAATTGGTCTGTATATCTGTTTTGGTACCAGTACCATGCTGTTTTGGTTACTGTAACCTTGTAGTATAGTTTGAAGTCAGGTAGCGTGATGCCTCCAGCTTTGTCCTTTTTGCTTAGGATTGTCTTGGCTTATACGGGCTGTTTTTGGTTCCATATGAAATTTAAAGTAGTTTTCCTAATTCTGTAAAGAAAGTCAATGGCAGCTTGATGGGAATAGCATTGAATCTATACATTACTTTGGGCAGTATGGTGGCCATTTTCACGATATTGATTCTTCCTATCCATGAGCATGGAATGTTTTTCCA
>NW_016828525.1:0-857 GCF_001698545.2 Rhinopithecus bieti | reverse complement strand
CCTGCTCCACGAAAAGGGTGGTGTAACTCTGTGAGATGAATTCACACATCGCAAAGCAGTCTCACAGAAAGTTTCCTTCTAGTTTTTATCTGAGGATATATTCCTTTTCACCATATGTCTCAACTTTCTCCCAGATATCACTTTGTAGACTCCACAAAAGCAGTGTTAGCAAACTCCTCCATGAAAAGAAACCAGTTACTCTGAGAGATGAATACACACATCATAAGGAAGTTTCCCAGAAAACTTCTTGCTGGTTTCTATCTGATTATATTTCCATATGTCATACATACACTTCAATGTGATCCAAAATATCCCTTCTCAGATCCCCAAAAACAGTGCTACCAAACTGCTACATCAAAAGAATGGTGTAACTCTGTGAGATGAATTTACACGTCACAAAAATGTTTCTCAGACCGCTTCTTTCTAGATTTTATCTGAGGATATTTTGATTTTCTCCATATTCCTCAATGCTCTCTGGGATATCCCATTCCAGATTCCATGAAAACAGTGTTAGCAAACTGTTCCATGAGAAGAAAGGTGTAAATCCGTCAGATGAATTCACACATCACAAAGAACTTTATCTGAATGTTTCTTTCTAGTTTTTTTCTGAGGATATTTCCTTGTCACCATAGACTTCAGTGTGATCCAAAAGTCCCTTCTCAGATTCTCCAAAACGGTGCTACCAAACTGATCAATGAAAAGAATCATGTAACTGTGGGAGATGAATTAACACATCACAAAGCAGTTTCTCAGAAAGCTTCTTTCTAGTTTTTATATGATGATATTTCGTTTGTCACCCTAAGCTTCAATGCACTTGAGATATCCCAATGCAGATTCCAAGGAAACAGTGTTAGCAA
>NW_016828524.1:0-1536 GCF_001698545.2 Rhinopithecus bieti | reverse complement strand
TCAATTTATCTCACAAAGTTATGCTGTTCTTTTCATTGAGAAGTTTGCTAACACTGTTTTCTTGGAATCTGCAATGGGATGTTTCTGAGCACCTTGAATCTTATGGTGACAAAGGAAATAGCCTCAGGAAAAAAAATAGAAAGAAGCTTTCTGAGAAGCTACCTTCTTAATTGTGAATTCATCTCACAGAGCTACAATTTCCTTTCATGGAATAGTTCGGTAGCACTCTTTTTGGGGAATCTAAGAAGGGATTTTATGTAATGCACTGAAGCCAATGGTGACAGAGAAAATATTCTCAGATATAAGAAAAAATCTTTCTTAGAAACTGCTTTGTGATGTGTGAATTCTTTTCACAGAGTTACACCTTTCTTTTCATTGAGCAGTTTGCTTACACTGTTTTCATGGAATCTGCAATGGAATATTTGGGATTGCTTTGAGACCTTTGGTGAAAAAGGAACTATCCTCAGATAAAAACTGTTTTCTGAGAAACTGTTTTGTGATGTGTGAATTCATCTCACAGAGTTACCCCTTTCTTTTCTTTGAGGTGTTTCCTAACACTGCTTTTGTGGAACCTCCAAGGGGATGTTTGCTTGCTCTTTCTGGCCTATTGGGAAGAAAGAAATATCCTCAGATTAACACTAGAAAGATTTCTGAAAAACTGTTAGTGATGTGTGATTTCATGTCACAGAGTTACACCTTTGGTTTCATCGAGCAGTTTGCTAATACTGTCTCATGGAATCTGCATTGGGGTATTTGGGATTGCTTTGAGACCTATGGTGAAAAGGAACTATCCTCACATAAAACTAGAAAGAAACCTTGTGAGAAACTTCTTGCTGATGTGTGAATTTATCTCACATAGTTATAAAATTCTGTTCATGGAGCAATTTGATAGCACTGTTTTTGGAGAATATGAGAAGGGATATTATGGAATACATTGAAGCCAATGGTGACAACTTAAATATCCTCAGATAAAAAATAGGAATATGCTTTCATAGAAACTACTTTGTGATGTGTGAATTCATCTCACAGAGTTGCACCATTATTTTCACTGAGCAGATTGCTAACACTGTTTTATGGAATCTGCAACTGGATAGTCGGGAGTGCATAGTGGCCTATGGTGAAAAGGAAAATCCTCAGATAAAACTAGAAGGAAGCTTTCTGAGAAACTTCTCTGTAATGTGTGGATTCACCTCATGGAGTTGCACCTTTCTTTTCATAGAGCAGTTTACTAACACTGTTTTCGTGGAATCAGCAAAGAGATATTCAGGAGCACATTCAGGCCTAAGGTGAAAAGGAAATATCCTAGGAAAAAAAATAGTAAGAAACATTTTGAGAAACTGCTTTGTGATGTGTGAATTCATCCCAGAGAGTTACACCTTTCCTTTCTTTGAGCAGTTTGCTAAAACTGTTTTCATGGAATATGCAATGGGATATTCGGAGTGCTTTCAGGCCTTTGGTGAAAAGGAAACATCCTCAGATGAAAACTAGAAACAAGTATTCTGAAAACTCCTTTGTGATGTGTGAATTCATCTCACA
>NW_016828523.1:0-2237 GCF_001698545.2 Rhinopithecus bieti | reverse complement strand
CATTTTGATTGGCGTGAGATGGTATCTCATTGTGGGTTTGATTTGCATTTCTCTAATGATCAGTGATGTTGAGCTTTTTTTCATATCTTTGTTGGCCATGTAAATGTCTTCTTTTGAGAAGTGTCTATTCGTATCCTTTGCCCACTTTTGATGGGGTTGTTTCTTTTTTTCTTGTACATTTGTTTAAGTTCCTTACAGATTCTGGATATTAGACCTTTGTCAGATGGGTAGATTGCAAAATTTTCTCCCATTTTGTAGGTTGCCTGTTCACTCTGATGATAGTTTCTTTTGCTGTGCAGAAGCTCTTTAGTTTAATTAGATCCCATCTATCAATTTTGACTTTTGTTGCAATTGCTTTTGACATTTTCATCATAAAGTCTTTGCCCATGCCTATATCTTGAATGGTATTGCCTAGGTTTTCTTCTAGGGTTTTATGGTTTTGGGTCTTACATTTAAGTCTTTAATCTATCTTGAGTTAATTTTTGTATAAGGTGTAAGGAAGGGGTCCAATTTCAGTTTTCTGCATATGACTAGCCTGTTTTTCCAGCACCACTTATTAAATAGAGAATTATTTCCCTATTGCTTGTTTTTGTCTGGTTTGTCAAAGATCAGATGGTTGTAGATGTGTGGTTTTATTTCTGAGATCTCTATGCTGTCCCATTAGTCTATGTGTCTGTTTTGGTACCAGCACCATGCTGTTTTAGTTACTGTAGTTTTGTAGTATAGTTTGAAGTTGGATAGCATGGTGCCTCCAGCTTTGTTCTTTTGCTTAGGATTGTCTTGGCTATAAGGGCTCTTTTCTGTTTCCATAGGAATTTTAAAATAGTTTTCCTAATTCTGTGAAGAATTTCAATAGTAGTTTAATGGGAATAGCATGGAATCTATAAGTTACTTTAGGCAGTATGGCCATTTTATTATATTGCTTCTTTCTATCCATGAGCATGGAATGTTTTCATTTGTTTGTGTCCTCTCCTATTTCCTTGAGCATTGATTTGTAGTTCCCCTTGAAGAGCTACTTCACATCCCTTGTTAACTGTATTCCTAAGTATTTTATTCTCTTTGTAGCAATTGTGAGGAGGAGTTCATTCATGATCTGGCTCTCAGCTTGTCTATTCTTGGTGTATAGGAATGCTTAAAATCACTAGCATTTCTAGACTTCAACAACAGCCAAGTTGAGGGCCAAATCAGAAAGGCTGTCTTATTTGCAATTGCCACAAAAGATTAAAATACCTAGGAATACAGCTAACCAGATAACCAGGGAGGCAAAAGAGCTCTACAGTCAGAATTACAAAACACTGCTCATGTAAATCAGAGGAGGCACAAACAAATGGAAAAAAATCCCATGCTAATGGATAGGAAGAATCAATGTCATTCTATTCCTATCAAACTACCAACAACATTCTTCACAGAACTTAAAAAAACTATTTAGAACTTTGTATGGAAACAAAAAAGAGCCTGAATAGACAAGGCAATCCTAAGCAAAAGAACAAAGCTGGAGGCATCACATTACATGACCTGAAACTATACTACAGGGCTACAGTAAACAAAACAGCATGGCACTGGCACAAAACAGGCACATAAACCAATGGAAAAGAATAGAGAGCTCAGAAATAAGGCCATACACCTATGATCATCTGCTTTTGACAAAGCTGACAAAAGATGCAATGAAGAAAATACTTCCTAAACAATAAATGATGCTGGGATAACTGGCTAGCCATATGCAGAAGATTGAAGCTGGACCTCTCCTTTATGCCATACACAAAAACTAACTCAAGATGGATTAAAGACTTAAATGTAAGACCTGAAACTATAAAAACCCTGGAAGACAACCTAGGCAATATGATCCCTGGCATAAGAGCAGGCAAATATTTCATCACAAAGACATCAAAAGCTATTGCAAAAAAAAAAAAAAAAAAAAAATTGACAAATGGAATCTAATTAAACTTAAGAGCTTCTGCACAGCAAGATAAACTATCAACAGAGAAACAGAAAATCTATAGAATAGGAAAAAAATATTTGCATCTGACAAAGGTCTAATATCCAGCATCTATAGGGGCCATAAACAAATTTACAAGAGAAAACCAACCCCATTAAAAGTCATGGCCAAAGGACATGAACAGACAATTTTCAAAAGAATACACATGCAGCCACAAACATATATAAAACCTTACTATCACTGATCATTAGAGAAAATACAAATCAACCACAAATCTCATACCACTCAGAATTTAAAAGTC